>NC_090647.1:95802673-95925893 GCF_040937935.1 Hyperolius riggenbachi
AGCATAGTTTTTTTCCCCATTTTTTGCTTATGAACTTGCAAAAGAGGATGTGTGTCTCAGAACTCCTTCTGTTGTTAAATGTGCCCAGACTTTCAGCAATGTCCAATCCATCTTTTGTGGCAAATGACAGGACACGTGGCTGATGACTTCCAATGTAGAAGACGCAGTAATCTTGAACTTATGGTGAATCCTGCTCAGAATGTGAACCAGATGGAAGAGAGCGTGCGTAATAGTTGATGGATCTTTCAGCACACAATGACTTGTTCAAAGACACTTTCGTCTGCATTAAGGGCTTAGAGATCCTAATAAGAACAATGGATGAGCTTAAAGAAGCAAAACAAGTGGTTAGCCTTTAATGTCTTTCCATCTGACCATTTTGTAGCCATATGGGTGAGGAATGATTATACAGTTATTTCAGTGAAGTGAAAGCAAGTAAATATGGCCTTTTACAGAGAAGATCAATGGCTCAGCTACTGTTATAAGATTCATCGGTACGCATATATAAATATATTTACTCCATAAAAGCATCCTCTCTGCCCCTCTGATCTATAAATGTTCTTTGTACTCAAAAGTTAAATGTATCATTTAGAGTTCTCATCCCTGTCCAAATGCTCACACCCCTTTCCTTCTGCAGTGGTGATGACCATGTAGTGGGCAAGCTGGAAGGTGGAGTGGGGGACAACTGGGAACTAGGGAAAGGAGGAGGGGAGGAGGCAGGAGGGGGAACACAAGGAGGCTGGCTTATGCTTTGACAGCATCTTTCCTTTGCTTTGAGAGCATCTTTCTTTAAAGAGAACTTGAACTGAAAATAAAAAGTCAAACCATATAAGTATAACCATATAGCATATACTTACCTCCTGTGTAGTCAACTCATCAATCTCTTTTTCCTCTCCTGCGTCCCATTTGTTCACATGTGATCAATAGAATTCTCCGTCCTCCATTTTAAAAATGTCCATTACCCCATAACAGCTTCCTGGTTAGCACACTGTTAAGCTGTACAGTAATATCACCCACATGAGCCATAGGGAAACATGGACATTACCTTGCACATTCAGTTGTAACCGACAGCTGCTGATATATAGCTAACAGCAACTGGTATGCAGTATTTCAGTTTTGACAAAACATTGTCAGAACTGGAAGGGATCACTGTAAGAAGAAAATGGTGAGCGTCTGAGAGGAACTGAACTGACTGTGAGGTTAGTATGTAATATTCATTTGCAGCCATGTCATGTGTTTATTTTAAATAATTTTACTCGCTTCAGGTTCCCTTTAAGGGCACTTTGCCACAGGGCTTTGTGGTTGGATACTAGGTGCCTTCTCAGCTACGTTGTTCTTACGTAGGCGCTGGTCTTCTCAGGATTAACTCACTGGTGACACAGGATGCAGATGGCTTTTGAATTGTCAGCAGCATACACACAGAAGTAATTCCATATAAATGAGCCTTCAATCCAGGAAATGGGTCGCTGCAACCACTGCACCTACTGTAATCGGAAGCAGAACACCAAAGAGCCAGGAAAATCTAGTAGATAAGAATTCTGCTGCACCGATCTCAGGATAAAAGTCCAATTTTTATTGAGGCAATTTGTGGACAAACAGCAATACAGTAGCTGTATTGCTATTTGTCCACAATTGCCTCAATCAAAATTGGACTTTTATCCTGATATCGGTGCAGCGGAATTCTTATCTACTACATTTTCGTGGCTCTTTGGTGTTCTGCTCCCGATCACAGTAGGTTCAGTGGTTGCAGCGACCTGAGATCGGTGCAACGGAATTCTTATCTACTACATAAATGAGCCTTGTTGAGCCGGTCTAGTACCGCTAGAAGTGACTGGGAGTGGTGTCCGCCTGACCCCAGGTAACATCACACTCTGCTGTTTGCCTCCTGTTCCCTGTGTCCTCTCCCTGTTTCCTATCCTTTTCCTCCCTCTCCGAGGTTTGGTCTTTCCCTCTAGGGTTGTCACTAGCTAGTAGACTGCAAGTAGCAGGAAGCAGCTACACACCATAATAATCACAGGAGTTACAAAAACAGCCAATCTGCATCAGCAGCTCCTCTCCCTACACTGACTAATTCAGAATGAAAATGGCTGCCGCATTGGGCCTTTTATAGGGGGAAATTGGCCTGGGCGGAGATCATGTCTGATTGGCCGTCCTTTCCCTCCCAAGTTCAGGGTGAAAAAATGTCACTATAGGAAAATAGTTTGTGCTACTTGCCAGCACTCAAGTAGACGCGCTACGCCATCGCGTTGGCATGACGAGGCCACGTCATGCAAACAGCTAGGGCGGCAGCGGCGGCGGTGCTTGTATTTAATGGAGAAGGTCGTTTGTACTCCATTATCCTCTGAAGAAGCAGCAGGTTAGCTGCGATACATGTGAGGGACAGCGCAGCAGACGTTCATTTCCTGGGGTACGCTTTTGGTAAGACACTTTCCACATCTCTTTTACTTTTGCAGAGGTTCTGGTGTCCGGTCTCCTTGTCCACACGTATCTGGCACACTTATATACATATATGGATTTTCTATTTTTGATTTGATCACTAGTATATATTTTTCATGTGTATTGGTCAAGTGTGGATATTGGATTTTGTGGCTCAGACAATCACATGCATATTTGTCTTTCCTTCAAACCCCAGGTTTACAGATATTGTCATGGTGAAATTGATGTAACCATAATATTATATATTTATTATAGTTCATTTTGACGTCCCCATGTGCTGTACTTTATGTTTTTAATTGTTTTTATATGACTGTTCTCCATTGATAATAATAAACATTTATATATTTTGACACAATTGTGTTATTGATTATATACATTGTTTTGCCGTATGGATGGCTTTTTTTCTTTGATGTATAGTGCTTCATTACATCTTAGGCAATGCTATTGAGGTGGCTCTTTTGTTGTATATGTTGAAGCACTCAAGTAGTGCTCGTTCGCCAGCGAATGGTTCGACCCTCCCTAATGACCATCACTAGCAGTGGAGCATTATACTTCACCTGTGTCTGGCAGCAGGACAGGTTCTCCTCCCTCCTCTTCTCCTTGCAGCTCCCGTCTCTGCATGTCATGTAACAGGTATGAGGAGCCGCCCGCAAGGTAATAGGCCGCAGGGCTTGCAGCTACATTGAATGTAAAAGGACCTATTCTGCCACCGGAATAAGGTAAAGTATTATGCTCCACTTCACTACTCTGCATGTAAGCACAGGAGTGGACCCCCTTAGCCCCCGGGCCCCCCACAATGGCTGGGATTGCAGTGGCTATTGTTATGCCCCTGCTTCCATCACATTCAGCTACTCACAACTGAAGCTTGTTTGATCAACAGGAAAACATTCATTAAAACCATGGGGTATTAAATCCGAGCCCAACAGCTATTACCTCTTTGGTTTTAGGCAAAATAAAATTGGAAATGAATTCCGCTCGTTGTTTATATTCTCTAGAGTAAAAGTACGTATACATTATGCAAAGGCTGTGCACATCTGTGGTATACATGATCCTTGTGGTATACATGATGTCTTACTTGAGAATTATAGAGATGAATCCTCTTTTTCCTGTAAATTATTTTTTTTTTACTTTTGTTTTCATCTGTTTGGGTTAAACATACAGTGCGCAGATGTAACCTGAACAACCACAACCAGTCTGTTACCAAACAACTCATCTGGTTTGCTCTGCTGCACATAATGAAAAAATTGCGAACATGTGTGTCATATCACGAGAACTCTGATATCAGAGAGCATGGCACAGAATTTTCTATAACTCCACGCCATACTTATGTTAATATTGTAGAGATTCACTGTCTATGTTACATTATCAAGGAATTATTAGTCTGATGCATCCTTCTAAATAGAAAAGATAGGAATAAAGTAGAAGGAGGGGTTGGGGTATGTATGCAACTCATATGTCATGTTAGAGGCTTGTCACAAGTTGGTAAAACAAGCTATGAAGACAAATGCAAACTTATTAACAATAACTTTTTTTTTTACTTTTTAGTGTTTCAAGTCATCATATTTAATCAATAATTTATTAATGAATTGCATGCAACGCAGAGACAGTCAAATTGCACATAAAAATGTCACAGGCAAAGCCCAAGCTCTAAGCATTCTGCAGAATAACTGAAGGTTTTTAGTCAAAGTACAACATTTTTTCAAAAATCTTACGTACTTACACTTATTTAATTCACTTTTCCACCTAAGTTTTCTCCTAGGTGATATTTTCGTACATAACCAATAAAATTCATTTTAAGCCACGAGCAAGCAAGGAAATGACTAGCAGAGACTTTGGTTCCTTGCACAGATAACTCACACAGACTTCGGCTCGCTGCACAGATGACTCACACAGATTTCAGCTCCCTGCACAGATGACTCACACAGACTTCGGCTTCCTGCACAGATGACTCACACAGATTTCAGCTCCCTGCACAGATGACTCACACAGACTTCGGCTCCCTGCACAGATGACTCACACAGACTTCGGCTCCCTGCACAGACTCGCACAGACTGACTTACACAGACTTCGGCTTCCTGCACAGATGACTCACACAGACTTCGGCTCCATGCACAGATGACTCACACAGACTTCGGCTCCCTGCACAGACTCGCACAGACTGACTCACACAGACTTCGGCTCCCTGCACAGATGACTCACACAGACTTCGGCTTCCTGCACAGATGACTCACACAGATTTCAGCTCCCTGCACAGATGACTCACACAGACTTCGGCTCCCTGCACAGATGATTCACACAGACTTCGGCTCCCTGCACAGACTCGCACAGACTGACTTACACAGACTTCGGCTTCCTGCACAGATGACTCACACAGACTTCGGCTCCATGCACAGATGACTCACACAGACTTCGGCTCCCTGCACAGACTCGCACAGACTGACTCACACAGACTTCGGCCCCCGGCACAGATGACTCACACAGACTTCGGCTCCCTGCACAGACTCGCAGAGACTTCAGCTCCCTGCACAGCCTACTTTGCTCTTATCCACATGCGTAATGCCTCCTCCAAGCAAGCGGTATTTTCCATCCCAATACCGCCTGCTCTAATCTTTATAAATTGATATTTAGTGACATGTGTTGAGATAATCACCGCACAAGGCGGTAATTTACCTCACTGCTCGATAATTTGTGCTTTTCATGCGGTAACAGCTTTTATGAATTTACATTTTGCACGGTAAAGTCAGCTGTTTTCAGCATTACCGCATGTGGTAATGCTTTATGAATGATAGCCAAAGTGAGAAATGAAAGCCCTGATGAGAAGGCATGACTGACAAGTTGCTATTTAGGCAAAGCAGTGTGTTAATAGCACTCTAACAATGCCTTGGTAGTTGAGACTTTATATTAAATGTTAAAGTACAGGGTATTCATATATTTAAAAAAAACAAGAGGAGAAGAACAGGGAAGAAACCTAGAATAACATTTAAGGCAGGGGTCGAGTCCTGCGTGGACGCGGGTGAACGGCGTTCACCCACTTTTTCTTCAGAGTGAACGCCATTTACCCTGGCTTTTGTGGAGGGAGCAGAGCAGAGCAGAGAAGGCGAGCTATGGGGACAGTGGGGATGGGCGGACATCCCCCCCCCCCATCCCTCACCTTTGTGCTCCCCTTCCTGCCTCTCCCCTCCAGCGTTGTAAGTGTCGGGTCCGGCGGCGAAAGTGGGCGGAGACTTTCTGCCTTCTTCCAGCCACAAGGGACGCTCCGCTCTGTGTGCGGCTAGAAGACCAGACCAGCCGCACACAGAGCAGAGCGTCCCTTGCGGCTGGAACGAGGTAAGTCTCCGCCCACTTTCGCCGCCGGGCCCGACACTTACAACGCTGGAGGGGAGAGGCAGGAAGGGGAGCACAAAGGTGAGGGATGGGGGGGGAGATGTCCGCCCATCCCAACTGTCCCCATAGCTCGCCTTTTCTGCTCTGCTCCCTCCGGATGGGGGCACACCTGGCTACCTGGGCACATATACCCCTGCCTACATATACTGGGGACATATACACTGGGGACATATACACCTGCCTACATATACTGGGGACATATACACCTGCCTACATATAATGGGGACATATACACCTGCCTACATATACTGGGGACATATACACCTGCCTACATATACTGGGGACATATACCCCTGCCTACATATACTGGGGACATATACACCTGCCTACATATACTGGGGACATATACCCCTGCCTACATATACTGGGCATATATACCCCTGGCTACATATACTGGGCACATATACCCCTGCCTACATATACTGGGCACATGTACCCCTGGCTACATATACTGGGCACATATACCCCTACTATATATACTGGGCACATATACCCCTGACTACATATACTGGGGACATATCCCACTGGCTACATATACTGGGCACATATACCCCTGGCTACATATACTAGGCAACTATACCTCTGGCTACATATACTGGGGACTACTATACTCATGGCTACTTATACTGGGGACACCTATAGACCTGGCTACCTGGGGGTACCTATTTTGGGGGAACTGCTGTCAGATTATCTGCATTTTTGTGGAACCGCTGTTATGTATTTTGGGGAACCGCTGCCAAATTATGTGTATGTTAGGGGAACGGCTGCTGCCAGATTACGTGTATTTTGGGGAACTGCTGCCAGATTGTGTATGTTTGGGGGACCACTACTGCCAGATTATATGTCCTTTGGGTGTTACGTGTATTTTGGGTGATCCGCTGCCAGGTTTCGCGTATTTTGGGGAACTGCTTCCAAATTATGTGTATGTTGGTGGAACTGCTGCTGCCACATTGTCTATTTTGGGGGAACCACTTCCATATTATCTGTATTTTGGAGGAACTTCTACCAGATTATGTGTCTTTTTGGTGAAATGCTGTGAGATTACATCTATTTTTGGGGGATACACTACGGCAGAGCTCAAACTTCCTCGGCAGACCTTTTACATCACTGCTAAGGTCATGTATATTTGGCCCCACCCATGACCACACCCACGGTGTGCTTGACCACGCCCATTTTTGGCGAGCCGCGCTGCGTGCGGCGCAGGAATTCTCAGAGTGAGTCCACTCACTTCTTTTCCCAGGACTAGACCCCTGATTCAAGGTTATGCTTGATCTTCTTTTTTCACGCAACAGTGTTTAACCATTTAAGCCGCCCGGACGTGATCCTCATGTCCAGGCGGCTGCTCTGCTGCAGTGCCGCGCTTCGGCGCGCTCCCGCGCATGATCGTGGACGCGCCCCCATGCTGTTCCCCGGTAGCCCTGAGATCAGTGAACGAGAACATGGTTCCCGTTCACTGATCTAAGTCCCCAGCAGAAAAACCTCTTATCAGAGGAGGTGGTCTTTCTAAAAAAAAAAAAAAAAAAGGTTTCTTTCCTCCTTATGCTTCCGGGAAGCGAGGAGGACATACAAATAAAAAAAAACCTAAATGTGGCCATCTTGTGGCCGAATAGTAAAACTACATCTACATACATTTTTTAAGGCAATTTACACACATTATAACATTTAAAATTAACTGTTTATTTCCCACACCAAAAAATTACCCAAATACATTTTTTAATGGAAAAAAAATTACAATGTAAAAAAAAAACATAAATAGTTACCTAAGGGTCTGAACTTTTTAAATATGCATGTGAAGGGGGTATACTATGAACATTTTTTAATTATAAGTTTGTAAATAGTGATGGACGCAAAACTGAAAAAATGCACCTTTATTTCCAAATAAATTATTGGCGCCATACATTGTGATCGGGACAAAATTCAAATGGTGTAATAACCGAGACAAATGGGCAAATAAAATACATAGGTTTTAATTATGGTAGCATGTGTTATTTTAACCAGTTCGGCCTATCTGGACGAGTTTCCTTGTCCAGATAGGCACTGCTGCTTTACCTGCGTGTTGCGCGCGATCGGGCACGCGCCCGTGCATGCACCCGCCGCCCGCCGCTAGCCCCCCGATCAGTGAATGGGAATATAATTCCCATTCACCGATCTAATTTCCCCGCAGAAATACCGACGCTTTCTCTCCAGAAAGCGCGGTATTTCTGTCCCCCGGAAACTTTTCCCCAGCATTTTAGTTCCTGGATGCGAGATCGTTCGCATCCAGGACTTTTTTCACTGTGGCCATCTTGTGGCCAAATAGTAAACTGCACCCACATACATTTTTGATTAAAAAAATATATAATTTTACATTTAAAATTAGTAGTTTCCCTCCCACACCAAAAATTACCCACATACACTTTTTTTATTAAAAAAAAAAAAAATACAAATAAAAAAAAAAAACAATATAAATAGTTACTCAAGGGTCTGAACTTTTTAATTATGCAAGTCAAGAGAATATGTTATTATATTATTTAAAATTATAAGCTTATAAATAGGGATGGACGCAAATTGAAAAAATGCACCTTTATTTCTAAACGAAATACTGGCACCATAAATTGTGATAGGGACAGCGTTTAAATGGTGTAAGAACCGGGACATATGGGCAAATAAAATACATGCGTTTTAATTACGGTGGTGTATATTAATTTCAAACTATAATGGCCAAAAACTGAGAAATAATGAATTTTTTCCATTTTTTTCTTATTCTTCATGTTAAAATGCATTTACAGTAAAGTGGCTCTTAGCAAAATGTACCCCCCAAAGAAAGCCTAATTGGTGGCGGAAAAAACAAGATATAGATCAATTCATTGTGATAGGTAGCAATAAAGTTATAGGCGAATGAATGGGAGGTGAACGTTGCTCGGATGCATGAGAATTTCGGCACTGCGGCGCTGAACCGGTTAAAGCTATAATGGCCAAAAACTGAGAAATAATGAATTGTTTCCATTTTTTTCTTAATATTCCTGTTAAAATGCATTTATAACAAAATATTTCTTAGCAAAAGGTACCACCCAAAGAAAGCCTAATTAGTGGCAGAACAACAAGATATAGATCAATAACTTGTGATAAGTAGTGATAAAGTTATTAGCTAATGAATGGGAGGTGAAAATTGCTCTGATGCATAAGGGGAAAAATTCCCGCTGACTGAAATGCTTAATATTGTGGTACTCTTGTGTATGTCCATTACCCTGACCAGATGGTAGCAATACATCCAAGAGATGTTTCCTGATCTTACAAACAATAATTTACCCCCTGTGTTCAAAATATATATTTGCAAGAACCTGGAGTACTAATAGTAACAAAAATGGAAACATGGAAGATCTTAGGGTTTTTTTTTTGTTTTTTTTTAAAGTCTGCAGTATATTTTGTACTTTTGTACCAGTTCAACCCCATTGTATGTCCTTTTTTTTTAACTGGCCCCTCTTCTGCCCAGGCAATTCAAACCACAAGCGCAAACACTTTACGCTCTCAAACACAAGTTTCAAGATAAAGGCAATACTGGGGGAAGTGTACATCAAAAAGTGCCCGGGAAAAATTGGCTGGCCAGAAAAGCCGATAGTAAATTTACAAACATTATAATCAATGTGCAAATGATAGCAGTTAAATATTGGTAAGAAATACCAAGATTTTACTTAACCTAAACATAACCCTATTTCTCACACTAAACCCTCCCACTACCAATGCCTAACCTTAACCCCCTCCATGGCTAACCTTAACCACCCCCCACGGCTATCCTTAACCACCCCTTCACAGCTAACCTTAAAGAGAATCTGTACTCTAAAATTCTTACAATAAAAAGCATACCATTCTATTCATTATGTTCTCCTGGGCCCCTCTGTGCTGTTTCTGCCACTCCCTGCTGCGATCCTGGCTTGTAATTGCCAGTTTTAGACAGTGTTTACAAACAAAAGACATGGCTGCTAACCAGAGTGTGATAGGCTGAGCGGAGCTCAGTCTGTGACTCACACAGAGCCTGCAGGGGGCGTGGAGAGGGTGTGTATAGCTTCTATCCTATCACAAGTAGAGCAGCACATTCCTGCCTGAGTGCCTGAGCCCAACAAAGCATCAGAGGAAAGAAGATTAGATTATATAACAGAGATAATACAGCCACTGTGCAACTAGGAAAGGCTGAAGTAAGACAGACCACATTACAACAGGTATAGGAACTTATAGGATAGAAGAAATAAGGCTGAAAATTTTGTTACAGAGTCTCTTTAGCCACCACCCCACCCCCAAAGCTAATCTTAACCACCACCCGAACCGTGACTAACCTTCACTGCCCCCCACCCTCAGCCGCCAATCCGCCAAAAAAAGAACCCGCTGTCAGGCTTGTCTGGTCAACTGCTGTGAGTCAGACCGTATGTCCATATGACTGAAATATAACCAAGCCCTAACACCTGCAAAAGCTCCTGCCTAATACAAACTACAATACCCTGCAGGCAGATGTAGCATACAATCTGGCAGACAGCAATCACCAAACACAGCAAGGTAATGTAACACAGAATACTGAATAGTCACCTGAGGCCTTTAGGCTGAAGCAATTCAGATGAAGACAAGGTGGCAGGGAATGACTGAAGTATAATCACTAGACAGATGCAAAGTCAATCAGGCCAGGGTCAATGCAGGCAGCATTCATGCGAATCCTTTTAACAAGCCAGGTCGGTAACAGAGTATCCAATACAGATGCGTGGTCAGGTTCAAACCGCGTCGGTACCAGGCAATCCAATCTAGAAGGAGCTTAGTCAAGAGACAGGCACAAGTTCTAAGCAAGACAAGCACTTGGTGTGAGCGCAATTTCAGCAACAAGCCCAGCATAGGCTATCATGGGCGATGACAGAGGGCGCTCACATTACATTTATACTAGCAACTAACCAATCAGAACTAAAGGAATCCAAAGTAACTAATCCACAGAGAGCATGTCAGCAGAGCTGCTGACACGCTATGTACACACATGGTTATTGTTTACAGTGGTGGAGCGCATACTGAGAGCGTGTCCGCCGCTTATCCAATGGGAGCTACGCGCCATGCACTCCAGTGACGTCAGAGACAGGCCGAGACCCAGAGGTTTGCACCTCAGCGTGAGTCTCAGCGTTCCGCCGCCATGAGCAACCAGTGGATCTTACATCCTCAAATTTTCTGGCGCCACCATAGAAGTCCATACGTATATCAGCAATAAGGGGAAATTTGAATGCCCATGGTACTCATTAAATACACTAGGGGTCAACCAAACTTCCTGTTTCCAGGAGTGGAGCAAGTGCTTGCTGGGGTGCCCCATGTTTTGCAGCTATACCCTATCAGAAGCTATGTGATTTTTTTTTCTAAGTAGTTAGGATTAGATATATAATGGCTGGAGTCTTACAGGTCTCTATGGGAAAATACTGTATATTCTTTCCATTCCCAAACTTTGTTCTCTGAGACTTACTTGCCCAAAATTTAGTCTTGCAAAGCTTCACAGGGGCAGGCCACCAATGGAGTATCACTGGTTTCTATGTTCTAGTGACTATTGTGTCAAGTCAACATCAGTGATTCCTAATGTCAAGTTTATATTATACACAGGGCATTTCACGCGTGTAAAGGTTTTGCCAGCAGAAGTATCAGTTCCATACTTTGTGAAATTGATATTTAGAAATAATTGCATAATACAAAAATCTAATTTTGAATTCTTGGAAATAAATTGTAAAGATCCTCAAATATGAATGTGAGATTCAAATAATATTATCTGTGTTTACAAGACAAGACTTGCAAAATGCTTTGAAAAAAAAAACATGTAAAAAAAAAAACACTTGGTAAAAAGTCAGAGAATGAGCCAAAAGGAAACAGCTGCAGACATTAAATTATCACAGACCCCACACTAATCTATGTTATGAACTGTAATCCATTTGTTTCTTTATTTAGGAACCCCACAGGAAGTGGTTGAATATTTCGTCTGGGTAAATCCATATTGTATAATGTAGCAAAAAGTTTTTTTCTCTTAGTGTAATAATAGAACACAGCACATGTCAAAGCAGCACTCAAAATGTAATCTTTATCCACTCTGAGTGCGCTAGACACTACTGTTCTAAAGGAAAATCAATTAGCATTGACCATATCAAACCAGATCCTTCCCTCAAAGTGCTATTTTTATTATAGATTTGGCAGTTCATTATGTGTTTGTTTAGACTTCTCCTTTCTATACTTTGAAGTATTTTTCAATATTATTTAAACTTTTTTTTAACATACTGTATGTACTTGACTAAGTCTAGAAATGTAGGTCTGATTCTCTTTATAAAAGTATAGGGGTTGACTTATTCACAAATCACGGGCAACAGTGAGCTGTACTGTTGGTGACATTCCCATTTGCAGCAATTTACCCTGTGGTATACTTTGAGAAAAGGAAATGCCAAGAAAATACAGGTCTGAAAGTCCTGGCCACAACAATTATCAAGGGGGGGGGGGGGGGGAGGGAGGAAGGGGGGACTGGGTTACATAGAAGGGACTGAATAATTGCAGCACTTAAGGGACAGGAGGGGTTAATGGCTGGAGTTAATACTGTATGCAGTGCATTCATTAACCCCTCCTGAGCCCCAAGTGCTGCCATTAACGTTGCAGGGTAGGCTTATACTTGAGTCAATACAAAATTCCAGCTTAAGAGGGTTGAATGTTGGAGTCGACTTATATACCTTGTGGTCGACTTGTATTCGAGTATATACAGTATATCTACAACATCTTCCATAGATCTTTACATAAAAGAAAGAAGTGAGTACTCTAGATTGTAAGCTTGCAAGAGCAGGGACTAGTGTTTCTTGTTCTAGGTTACTTCAAAGGACCCTGAGCAGAGGAATAAAATGGCAATATGAACTTACCTGGGGCTTCCTCTGCCCCCTGTAGCCTGCAAGGTTCCTCATCGTCCTCTGGGTCCCCTCTGTGGTCCTGCTGGTGGCTCCGTTAGGTGCGCTATTTCGGCCGAAGTCATGCTCAAGTGTGCATGTGCTGCACGTGTGGTTCTCAAAAGACTGAAGGTAAGTCCAGATTTCCATTTTATTCCTCTGCTCAGGGTTCCTTTAATCAAATAAACATGTACTAATTAGTGTTGATTGAACAGTGTTCGCCACTGTTCGTTATTCCCTGAATATCGGGGTGTTCGGATTCGGCTCAAACCCATCTGAGCACCTCATGGTGCTCGGCCGCTGTTCGGGGCCCCTAGCTGGAGAGGTAGCGGGCAGGAAGGGGGTATTGGGCCTAGCGGGGGGGAGGGGAGATGGACCCTCCCCTCCCTCACCTGAGTCCCCCTGACCTCAGCTCCCCTCCAGCTTTAAAAAGTTAAGTAGCATCCGTTACTATTAAGAGGTAACGGGCGGGGATGACTCAGCTCTTCCGGTTCCAGCGTGCGTTCCACTGACGTCACTTCCTGCAACGCTGCCCACTGTATTGTAAGTGGACGGCGTTGCAGGAATTGACGTCAGTGGAGCGCACGCTGGAACGCGGAACAGGTGAGTGATCCCCGCCCGTTACCTCTTAATAGTAGCGGATGCTACTTAACTTTTTAAAGCTGGAGGGGAGCGGAGGTCGGGGGACTCAGGTGAGGGAGGGTCCGTCTCCCCTCCCCGCAGCTAGGCCCAATACCCTCTTCCTGCCCGCTATCCCTCCAGCTCTGCGGCCCCCCACGGCTCGGGTCCCCATAGACTTCAATAGGGTTCGGTGTTCGGCCGAATATACCGAACATCTGGACGATGTTCGGCCGAGTCGACCCGAACCCGACATCTGGGTGTTTGATCAACACTAGCACTAATATTGGTGATGTCTTAAACCATACATTGTACAGAGTTTTGAACTTCTCATGTATCTACAGTATGTGCCCCATTATTTGTTTTGTACTATGTACAGTGCTGTGGAAGATGTTGATGCTGTAAAAATAAATACAATAATAATAGTGGTGACCCTGGACACATAAATAGTTCATATATGTTACAGTTGGACAATCAGCAAAATAGTACATAAGGCAGAGTTCAAGTTTGGTAAGAAAACATCTGGCAATACATGATGAACTCTAGTAATATGGTCAGCATGGTGCCAAAGTGCCTTGCTGCACTGGAGTCCCAGTATTTATAAGTTCTCACTGTAGAAGGATGGTGTTCAAATTCTTTGGAAATGGTCCTTTAACCCTTCTCTGATTGAGGTTCAGCAGTAATTGCTCCTCTAAGCTCATTGCTGATGTCTTTCCTCTTCGGCATCTTATTAACACACCTAAATGATTCAGGAAAGCAAATGTCCAAAACATCTGCTTTTACAAAGTTGATTACACTTACTGATAATCATTTAAAGGGAACCTGAAGTAAGAGGTATATGGAGGCTACCATGTTTAATTTTCTTTTAAGCAATACCAGTTGACTGTCAGTCATGCTGATTTTCTGCTTCTAATACTTTTAACCATGGTCCCTGAGCCAACATGCAGATCAACTGTTCCTGACAAAAAAATCTGACAAGAATATCTGCATGCTTATTTCAGGTGAGTGATTCAGACACTACTGCAGCCACAGAGATCAGCAGAACTGCCAGCTTGTGCTGTTTAAAAGGAAAAAAAGGAAATACCTTTTTTTTTTTACTATAAGATGCTCTGAACTATAAGACGCAGCACCTAGGTTTAGAGGACAAAAACCAGGGGAAAAAATATACAAAACCTGGTGCATCCATGGTCCAGGAGCATCTTTTAGATGTTCTCCTCCCATTTATGGTGTCCTCCTCTTGTCCCCCTTGGTGTCCTCCTCCTGTCCTTGTCCTCCTCCTGTCCTCCAGTGTCCTCCTCCTGTCCCCCAGTGTCCTCCTCCTGTCCCCCTCTGTTTCCTCCTCCTGTCCTCCTCCTGTCCCCCAGTGGCCTCCTCCTGTACCCCTCTGTTTCCTCCTCCTGTCCTCCTCCTGTCCCCCAGTGTCCTCCTCCTGTCCCCCTCTGTTTCCTCCTCCTGTCCTCCTCCTGTTCCCCAGTGTCCTCCTCCTGTCCCCCTCTGTTTCCTCCTCCTGTCCTCCACCTGTCCCCCAGTTAATTCCAATTGAAGTGATAAGGGTGCACTTAATTCTTTACACAATACTTAGAATTATTTGCATGAATAATGACACGGTTTAATAAGTTATATGCTGATGGCCATTTGAAGTTGCATTTACCTCATTTTAAAGAGGAGCTGTCAGCCATACCATCTCAGAAAAAACACATATATAAGTAGATAAATACTTGCTCTACTTATATAACGTATGTATTGCACCATCCACGTTTTGATTTTAGTAATTTCTCTACAGTAAAAAAAGAGAAAATCCTTTTTAGCATTTCCCATTTTAAGTGTGGGTATTTTGAAGCCAATCCTGATGTCATTTCCTCCCTTACTCTCCTCTGCCTGATTTGCCCTCCCTCCACTATAGAAAGTGCATTGTCTCAGCATGAGAAATATTGGCCAATCACAGAGGAACAGAGGTGTGGGAGGGGAACACAGGAGGGAAAGAGGCTTCAGCCAATCAGGCTGCATTAGTTAAGTCTGAGGGGAAATAGAGATGCAAAAAAGGACAACCCAGCATGCCCTGCAACTTCCTTTTTGTGTACCAAATTTTGTGTGTACCAAATAAGAGTCAGGTAAACTGGGGAATGATCATTTATCAAAAAGAAAAGTAGTAGTGATTGTATCTTTTTCATTTCTTGGTTAGCATCCTTATTACTTGTTTACCAGATAAAAATAAAAAATGATTTTTGATTTTATGCCCGACAGTTACACTTTAAGACTTGCTTGGCACCTAATGCTTTCTTTTTATTATGAGCTGATACACAAACCCTTAGAATCTAAAGAGGGAGTACTATTTTTTTGTCTCATGATGGTATGCTCAGAACAGATGCCATCTTTTACTGATTACTGAGATATGCATTTAATGGGTCAAAGATTAAAAAGCAGGACGACGTTTAACATCTTGAAAGGAGCTAATCCTGAAAAAAGGTTTAAATTGTTTTGAGATGTGATTATGTAAACCAAGATAACAAAATGCAATTACTGTAAGTTAAAGTAAAATGTATACTGAGAAGTGGAGACTGCACACATTATTTGCAATATTGTAAAGTCTCCCGCTACAAATACATTCCAATTCCAACCAGGAAAAGCAGAAGTAAGATGAGAGAAAACTATGGGATGAACTCATAAAACAACAGACAATGGGCAAACTGTAGACTGTTGAGTAGATCCTCAGGTAGTATGCGATAAAGGGAGGGGGGACACCAAGAGACCATTATCTGTGAGATTGTATAGATGAAAATTAATAATGAGTAATATAACAATTTAATACTCACAAACCAGGGTTACCATTAGGCAACAATTGTGAAGGCAGGTGGGGAGATTAACCTGACCCCACTCAGGATTAAAAGTCGCTCTCTGTAGAGAGTATACTACATAGCAGTGTACAATACGTGGGAAGAACTGCAAACTCGTTATATGTAGCCACAAACTATAACAAAGTAGGAAAAGAGGAAGCTGCCCAATTCTGCATTAGCCCAAAAATTCCTGGACAATAGGCAGACCTGCTTCCAATCTGTTGATCGTGATACCAAAGTGTCCGGTCCACTTTCAATCCACTTCAGGTTCTAATGTGATGATACTTGTCTCAACAATGACTATAGAAATGCTTTGACTGCTTTGTTCTATATCTTCTGTCGGGGGGGGGGGGGGTAATTATGTATTATATATATATATACATTGTATGTTTTGATTGATTTTGCCTTCTTTTCAGTCCCTGTGCCCCAATCTTCAGCGCAGTCTTCACCCTAGGTGGTGCATCTCCGCTCAGACTCGGGAGACTTTATGCATCGTCCCAGCACTTGGGTATACCCTGGCTTAAAGGGGTTCTCTGGTATCTGTAAAAAAACTAAAACTGACACTTACCTGGGGCTTCTATTGGCCCCCTGCAGCTGTAATGTCCTGTGCCATCTAATTATTCGTCTAACTAGATGAATAGAACTGCGGCTGCACGTGCTCGCTCCTGGACACGTCATCGGAAGCTTACAGCGCCTGCGCAGTAAGCTCCCGATGACGCGTGAAGGAGTGAGCACGCGTACAGCCATGTCCGTGCAGCTGCAGTTCTATTTGTCTAGTTAGACAAATAATTAGCAGGTTACTGGCAGCGGAGAACGGAGCATCGGAGGAGAATGGCGCGGTACATTACAGCTTCAGGAGGCCGATAGAAGCCCCAGGTAAGTGTCAGTTTTAGTTTTATTACAGATACCAGATAACCCCTTTAAGTATGTAAGGTATAGGAAGGCAAAAGTACCACCAGAACCCCACCAGACTAAGTATGGGCAAAAGGGGTAGTCAGCCAGTCCAAGTTGGTAACAAGAGATCTTATTGAAGGCCAACAGGCCAGGGTCATATATGGAAAGTTAAAGGTTAACAGTATCCAAATGCATAGACAAGAGCAGGTCAAAGTACACAATCAAGGTCGGTCCAGGTGGCAACAAAAAGACAAAGGTCAAGTAAGGTCAGGTGTGATGATTTGCTCAGCTGCCTGTGCAGGCAGGCAGCTTTTTGATCATTGTTTAGATTTACATGCTGCAGGACTCTGGAAAGAAGAGCTTCTGTCAGTTTTGCAGCTTGTGCTTGCTGAGGAATTTGCATACGTTGCCATGCAAATTGCCTGGCCACATTCATTGGAGGCGTGTACTATAAGTACTATGTGTGTCCCACAATGCTTTGCTGTTCATAAGGAAGGCGACTAGATTGGAGCACACACATACAATCTGTCCCTTTGCTCGTTCTCATTCGCAATCGCTTCTCTTGCGATTGCGTTCTGCGCTTCGTACAATTCCTGTCTGGCATTTGTGGAGGTACAGAGGATTGGTTCCTCTGCACTCCCCAGCGCCATCTGCCGACAGGAATTTCCCTCTACGGGTGCCGCTTGTGGAGGATTTCCGCCGTATCAGCGCACGCGTTGTGCGCTGATCACGGAGAAAGTTCCACAATCGTTACAGTATGAACAGCCCAACCCAAAACCCCAGTGTAGACGGAATTTCCGATTTGTACGATTTTGTCGAATATGGCTCTTGTACCTTTAAGAGATTTAAAAAACTTGAACCTGAATCAGCAGACGAATTTTTGTCTGAGTGTACGAAACTGTTAGCGAACCCTGAATTCCAATGCACCCCAGTGTCTACCTGGGCCCCCCCAATGGTCTACATTCTGTTGGGGGGCCAAATGTCAATGTGGGCTTATGATGTGTTAGATCATACCACCCTGAGTCAAAGACCCTGGAATTATTGGCCTTTTTAATTCACAATTGGCTGAGATTACCTCAATTACCATACCCCCTTAACGAGTTGTTGTCAGCAGCTCAATCAGCTGTTCCATCTACTCTTTCATCCATAAAGCAGCTATCCAAAGCCTCTAAGTCTAAACGTAAAAGATCTAGGAAGGCTTCCCAGCGGAAAGATCCGTTGCCCATAGCAACCACAAATAAAGAGGTTATTTCTGTCAAGTCTGAAATGGGCAAAACCATGCAGTATGATAATGATGTTTATAATGCATCTGCTGATCAGTTTCCAGTTTTTTTGCCCCAATCCAAAGCTTATGTGGATCCTACTATAGGTAGGATCGCACACTACATTAAAGCAGTTAAAAAATCTGTTCTTGTTCCTGAACTCCACCCCTATGGAGATTATTTGGATACTGGCCTGTTTGAACCCCCATTTGCTTCCTAGGATATTGGGGCCTTGCTGGAAGAATTCGATTTTGATTGGAAAGCCTTTTGCGATTTTTACATCGCAAAAAGCGAAGATGTCTTGAATGCTTGTCTAGATTCTATGTACCTTCTGATTGATTCCGATGAATGTGACAAGGATGATGTGGATCTGGTGATCTATGTATGGCAAACGATTTTGGATGAGTTGCACACACACCAACCAATTGATTCCAATAAAGAGACATCGTTGTCGGATGATTGTTCCTGCCTTTCTGGGGTAAAGCATGTGAGTCTTGACTTTGTGCAATCTGAAATGAATGAGTGTGCCGCTGTGGTTGATTCCTGTGCGAATCCTGAAGGATTCGCTCCTGACAGTGTGCAGTTTGAATCTGTGCGATCTGATGCCTGTTTCTCGGATGTTCCTGCAGATTGTGATCGGCATGAGTCTGCCGGTTTCCTTAAGGATGTGTGGGATCCTTTGTCATTTAGAAACAGATCTTTGAGATCTTCCGTCTGTGACCCTGCTATGGGGAAAATTTCTCGACTATGCAGCGTCAAAAGTAAAATTATTATGCCTAATAAAGTTTATCCTGTTGATGTCGCCATTTCTTCTGCAAATGAGTCTCTGTCTCACCCTGTTCACACCTGTAAGGGCCCGTTGCCTGGGGACAGTTGCTCCAGCGTTTCAGTCCTAGATGCCTTGCAGTCTGCTCCGCAGATCGCGGAGGTTTGCGCTATAGAAGCGTCAGTTTCACAACCTAAAGTGAATTTTGATTCGCAGGTTTTGCTTTCTGATTCCTCGGATTCGACATTGTTAGCCGAATCTAAGAGTGAGACATCGCTTCGGTTTTGCGAATCTGATGCTGAACCCTCTTTGCCTTATTCAGAGACGCTTTCTCTGAACCTGCCCTGTACTATGAATAAAAACATGTTTTCCTTTCACACTGACGTTTGTGAGCCCCTTTCTTGCTCTGAGGGAAGTTCTGACTCTCCACCCTGTACTCTGGATGAGTCAATATTGCCTTGTACAATATCTCCTGCCCTGCCCCTAGAGGCTCGTCTAGGTATTGCTGCTATTTTTACCTGTTTTTCTGCAGTTTTGGAGTTACAAGCTAGTTTGGCTGCCACACAGAATTCTGGGTACAGTGAGAATGAAGTTAGGGAGTCAGTGTGTGTTCCAGTAAATATACCTGTACATTCCCCTCATGATGATGAGATCCAGTCTCAGGTTATGGTGGAACCATTCCTGGGACATCTGCCCTGTCCACAAAATAAAGTTCCAGTTTTGCCCTGTAACATGGATGGTTCAGAATCCTTCCTAGAAAACTTGAAAAATGATGTTCCTGAGGTCTTGTTTGATGTTCTGGAGGTCTCCGAGTTCCTCCCAAAGGGTGCAGAACTTTTAGGAGATGTCTCCTGCCCCCCAAGTCCTTCTGAGGTGTTGCCCTCTTCCGTAGGCATTGCTGCCTTGCTGGCTACCTTTTCAGCTCTGGTGGAGCTTCAGTCATGTGTAGTCAATGATGATATTGCAGTCACAGAAATTTCCGAATTTGAATCCGAGTCTTCTTTTGAAAGTCCAGTGCTTGAGACCATTGCTCGTGATGATTCTCTGCCCGGTCCTGGTTTTGGTTTCCTCGTGCCGGACTCTGAGGTTGGCAGTTCCCCGACGTGTCCTGAGGTTTCTCCTGTGCTGGTGTACCCCAGTGTGCTCTGTGACCCAGAAAGCCCAAGTGTGCCTCGGTTACCAGCGTACTCAGATGCTTCCTCGGTGGAGACATGTTCTGATTTAGCCTGCCTGCTTGCATGCCCAGAAGTGGTCCCTGAAAGTCTTGATCTTGATGGGTGTCCTCGTAATTCTGAATCCGGAATTGTCATTGGTTCCATGGGGGTTCTTGGTAATTCTCCATGTGAGCCTGGTGATTGTTCTGCCCTCTTGGGATCTCTGTGGAGCTTCAAAAGGTTCTGGAAGATTCCGGGTGAAATTTTGCTTGGTACCCTGGATAAGATCAACGGTGGCTTTTGTGTTGTAAGGGACACTTCGAACAGGTATTGTGGCAGGTTTGGTATTTTCGGACGCTCTTTGGAAGGTGGTGGGTATTGTCTGGAGGGTTTCGGTGGCTTCTTCTCTGGTATCCACAGTCCTGATGGGTGTTACGCTGAGACTGGTAGTGCTGATGGGCATGTTTCGGTGGCTTCTGTTTCCGATGAGGTCGGTTTCGGGTGGACTGACTCTGGAATTGGACCTTGTCGGGCTGTCCCGACCTTCATGAGTCTTCAGTTTGAGTCTGTTGCTAATAGCACTTTTGAGGGTGGTCTGGAATTCAACCCTGGAGGGGGGGGGGGGTACTGTGATGATTTTCTCAGCTGCCTGTGCAGGCAGGCAGCTTTTTGACCATTGTTTAGATTTGCATGCTGCAGGACTCTGGAAAGAAGATCTTCTGTCAGTTTTGCAGCTTGTGCTTGCTGAGGAATTTGCATACGTTGTCATGCAAATTGCCTGGCCACATTCATTGGAGGCGTGTACTATAAGTACTATGTGTGTCCCACAATGCTTTGCTGTTCATAAGGATTTCGTCCTATATAACACTCCTGGTGGGGTGTCAGCCTTACTCTCTGTTTGAAGATCAGCTTAGAGTAATTCCTGGAAACTGTGCTAGGCAGATTTCCCTAGTGCAGTTAGAATTGTTTATCTGTTTTGTTTGTCTGTTGCGATTGTCCTGTCCCAGCGGTGGTCGATAGGAAGTCGTTCTGATCTCTGTTCTTGGAGCATAGCTGGTGCAGCGGTTGCTACCAGCTATCTCTTCTGTTCTGCCTCTCTGGATCGCGCTAGCCACTTTTCGCTAGCGCTGTGGATCCTTCTGTTCTGTCTCCTGGGATCGCGCTAGCCACTTTTCGCTAGCGCTGTGGATCCTTCTGTTCTGTCTCCTGGGATCGCACTAGCCACTTTTCGCTAGTGCTGTGGATCCTTCTGTTCTACTACTCTGTACCTGGATCGCGCTAGCCACTTTTCGCTAGTGCTGTGGATCCTATCTCTCGCTTGTCCCTGTTTTTGTGTGTCTGTCTTGTCTGCTACGACCGCTTGCTGGAGGCTCGGTGAGGTAACCGTTAAGCAAGCGTTCGCGTCCTCTGTTTCATGTTTGTAGGTCAATGGTTAGTTAGGCGTGCTTGTCTCTATTGTGCTTATCACGTGGAGACCGCGCATAACCGCGTGCACTGTTGCGAATGAGTGCGGTGTCCGCGGTTAGCTAGCGCTTGTTATTTTCCTTGTTATTCTCATTGTATTATTTGCTGTGCCTTTGCTAACCTCGTATTCTGTTCTGATCTGCCTTGTGTCACGCCTGGCGATCGCACCTCTCGCGATCGCGTTCCTATTTCATATCTGCTGTTGTGTGTGCGGTCGCGGGGTGGCGACTAGATTGGAGCACACACATACAATCTGTCCTTTTGCTCGTTCTCATTCGCAATCGCTTATCTTGCGATTGCATTCTGCGCTTCGTACAATTCCTGTCTGGCATTTGTGGAGGTACAGAGGATCGGTTCCTCTGCACTCCCCATCTGCCGACAGGAATTTCCCTCTACGGGTGCGTAGCACCTTTTGCTGGGTGCCTGCAAATATACGCTTGTGGAGGATTTACGCCGTATCAGCGCACGCGTTGTGCGCTGATCACGGAGAAAGTTCCACAATCGTTACATAAGGTCATTAATCAAGATTAGTCCAGTAATCACCCCCAGCAGAGTAGCACACAAGTAAATAAACCCTCTCAAAAGCCGGGTGTGCACTGGATGTGCCAGAACTTTATTAGGGCAATGCCAAATCCCACAGGACTACAAGTCCAAGCAGCTCATTGGCTAAAACAGAAAAGAGTGCCATATTAGTCTCTCAACTTAAACATTAATAAAGATGTTACCTACAGCTCCAGTTAACAAAGCTGCTGGAGGGAACAAGACAGGCATGTGAACATACGCGTCTGTCTATCATGTCTGCTTGTGCACAAGTGCAAGGATGCCGGGATTCCTTGCAGTTGGGAAACCACCCGACTGGCCAGAAAAGACAGCCGGCTGCTTGAGCTGGCTATTGAAAGAGGAATAGAATTCACCTCCAAAAGGCAAAAGACTTTAGTATTTTATTAAGCACTATGATAATACATTCTGCGACACTCGTCATTTCCTCAGGTTCAACGTAAAATATGAACTGTCTCTGACATTGTCTATGGTAGGGATATGATTGTAAGCTTCTCTGAGGAGTAGTTAGGGAAAAGAACATTCCTAAAAATAATGCAATTATTTTATTCATTTCTGACATAAAAAATATTGCCAGGCTCATTTCCTTTTGCTCTGTACACCAAGACCTTAAAGAGGAACTGTAAACAGTGATTAAACGTCATACAAGTAGCTAATACCCCTTTTCCCATAAGAACTCTCTACCTTTTCTTGAATAGATCATTGGGGGGTCTATATGGCTGATATTGTGATAAAACCCCTCCTACGGTATGATGTCAGGACCTAGGTCCTGACAGTTTGCTGTCTGTGAGCTTTGCTGCATTGTGGCAAATAACAACTGTCAAGCAACCAGTATCTTCCACTGTGCATATATATATATCTATAAAAAAACAACAACAACCCTTTAGCCTATTAGGGGGTGTGGTTATAGATAATGGCAGTTGGGGCTGTCTCGTTTTTTTCATGTCTGCTAGTAGTAAAGATGATGACGTGCAGGCTGATTATGGATCAAACAATATGAACAAATTACATGTCAAATATCAATATTTTTTTTGATCTCTCTTCTATTTTTTTAACATCTCAGTTTGCAATGTATTTATTTATTTTTTCCCCCTTTTCGCTAAAGTTCCTCTTTCATCTGTGCGTGCAGATAAGCAACAGCTTTAACCTGACTTTACAGTATGTACCCCTGTGAAATTTTCAGTCTCATTAATAAACTGAAGTGGAAAATGTAAAAGGTGGACTTCAAAGGAAAAGATGTCCTTACGACTGATAATTGTAATTTAATGGGCAGCAGGTTGAGCAGGACGACAATACTTTGCAAATACGGTCTCTTAGTACGATTTAAAGTAAATCCATGCCTGACATCAAAGAGACTTGGCTTTAATGTATTAGAGCAATCCTACTGTTGCACATTTTGAACTATCATTCTTCACAAAGCAGAGGGAAAAAGGGTCATTATTTTGTAAAACCTGAAAATATTTTGTAATGTATATAAGTAAAGAGGCCCAGTTTATTAGCTTAAATAATCGTAATCATAAAACAGGAATATTCTTGAGTGTGATTTAATTAATAAAAATTGCTCATTTCTTTCAGTATTCATTTATAAATAATTTAGTCAGTGTTTGCCCATTGTAAAATTTTTCCGCACCCCATTTTATTTATCACAGGTGGCGACATCTTTACTGCTGGCAAAGTGCATTACTGTGGAATGTTTGTTGTGTGTTATGAAGTGAGCAGAAACAACACCAGAGTGCATTGTGAGATGGCTCTGGCACATCATAGCCTATGCTAAACATCACTGGGAAGGTGGGGTTTCATACCAGTATACAGCAATACTAACTAGGCCTTATATTCAGGGGATGGCTTATATTTCAAGCTTGCTTGAAATATAAGCTAGGTCTTATTTTTGGAGGAGGTACTATTTTCGGGGAAAGACGGTATATAAATACAGGAAGTGTTTCTGATGCTGAAACCAAGATAATTACCATAAACTTAGGTACCCTCAACAATGTACAATATGTGGTTTTGATGTCTCTTTAACAAACTATTCCCCTCCTCTGCTTACACCTAGTGATGATCGTACTTTTCGTGAAATTTCGCAGAATTTTGTGCCTACTTTGGAGGTTAATATCAAAGCACCCGTGCATGCTATTGATACCAAAATTGCTACCCATGTTAAAGGGAATAGTAGGTACAAGGGGAAAAAATAGACCATATAGTTTTTGAAAAAATGCAAAGAAAAAAATGTTTTTTTAAACTTGGAAAAATGACAGTTTAAAAACTATTTTTCTTTGCATTTTTTAAAATAGATTTTCTCAAAAACTACAGTCTTTTTGAAAAATTATTTTTTATTCTTGTACCCAATATTCTCCTTAACAAATGTACCAATTTTGGTAGCAATGGCCTGTATAGGGGCTTTGCTATTAACTGCCGGCACAAAATTTCACAAAATTGTGCAAAAATTAAGTGAAAAATTACGCGAAATTATGAAATACTACTATTACATACGAAATCAATTTCGATTTTCCCTGAAATTTCGCATTATGATTAGGATGCAAAAATGCAAATTTAGATGCGAAATTTTGCATGTGCGAAATTTCGGCCCATCACTGCTTTTTGACACTGTCCTTGGCATGTTTTGGCCCTCCATATCAATTGTAATGTTTAGGGTGACTGAGATGGCCTAAAACTGGCTATCCCCACAGGTCCCTGCGGAGTGTTCGCAGGACAGCGAACTCACCTGTTCAGCTGGTGCACTACTCCATCAGACTGTGTGCTCCTCTCTTCATCCTCACTGGTCACCTCTTCTCCATGACCCATAACATGTTACGTGAGAGCATACATGGCAACAGGTCACTGAGGAAAGGGGCCCCACAAGGATGAAGATGGAAACACACAGACTGATGGAGGAATGCGCTGGCTGGACAGGTATGTTTGCTCTACTGCAAATATTCTGCAGGGCCCCCATGGGGCCACAATTCACTTCAGGGAGAACTGGGGAGCCTAGCCAGCTCTGTGGCCTCAGTAGAGGGGGTCACCCAATTCTATTGGGGGGTGCTTAAGAACAAAGGGACCATCTAATCAGGGCCAGCCTTAGGTTTCACAGCGCCCTGAAAGAAACCTGATTTTTGTGCCCCCCGTTCATCCTCTTCGCGTGCGCACACACACACACACACACACACACACACACACACACACACACACACGCGCCCATATGCAATTCACCTTTTTTCCTGAGTTACCTCATAGGACAGTGGTTTCCAAGCTTGTTGAAGTCGTGACACATCACGCCAAATGCTCTGATCTCCATGACATATCACACATTTATAATAGAAAAATACTATTAATAACCACAAAATGGATGGAAAGAGTGCATTATCCTGAAAAAAATTAAAAATGAAGGCTAGAGCCTTTCAGGAATATTAATAAAAACAATCAGTGGGACAGTTAGATCCTCTCCTCCTATTTGGAATGATAGCACAGCACCAACAATTTTCACCACGTGTTATAGCCACTGTGTGCCCCCCCCCCCCCCAAAAAAAAATGTCCTCAGACTCAGTATAGGTAGGTAGCCAGGTATAGGTGCCCCCAGTATCAGAAGTCAGTTGTAGGTCTCCCCCACAGGTAGCCAGTCGTAGGTGTCTCCAGTATAGGAAGTCAGGTGTAGGTGCCCTCAGTATAATTAGCCAGCTATAGGTGCCCCCTTGGAAGCTGGCACCCTGAGCGACCGCTCCGGTGGCTCAGGTCAAAGGCCGGCTATGCATCTAATGTTCAGGGGAGAGGATGTATTGTGGGTCAGAGGGGCCTCAAGCAATTTTTGCCCAGTGCCCCATTGTATCTAGACCCAACTCTGAGGGAGCCTAACATAATAATATAAAATACACATTGGAACCTATAACTCCTTAGCTATGCCACTGAAAAGAATTCTTACTTTCCAGTTAAAAGACTTGTGCTTTAATATACAGACTGGTGCTCCACCAAAACTAAAATTTTGACACTTATTGTGAAGTCAGAATGTTCGCAGTCTTATTTGATACGATACCTTAGTTTGGGTCTAATACAGAATATTAAATGTACAGTAGCTGCATTTATCTTTTTATTCTAATTGCAACCTGTCTGTTTCTGCTTTATAGCATTAATATGTCTTTGGCATTTCAAAGGCGTCTATTTAAAGTTTTAAATAGTGGCACGTGAGCATTTGCGCCATTGTTTATCTGGAACTTCTTTACATGCACACCTGAATTTCAAAAATGTAATTGCTTTCATCTTGAGCAAATGTTCTACATCTGTCTCACTGTTTAAACAGTTTGATGTGTTTCATTTCTCTGTAGTTTCTTCTTTAGTTGTAAAGTGAACCAGCCCAGACTGCCGATACTTCTAAGAAGTGTGAGGTTAAAAAGAATGTTCAAAGATGGCTGTTACTTGTCACAGCTGAGGATATCAAGATGCCATTGATTGAAACCTGGCTGAAGTCCTATCTGAGGGCAGAACAGATCCTAACCAAACACTGACTAAAAGGCCAGAAGCAATCCTAGTATTGAGTGAAACTTTGACAGTAACATGGAAAGTCTCTTTGTGCAGAGTGTGAGTACCACTGTAGCCGACTGACCTTTAGCAGTGAACCAGTCCCAATAGGATTTTGTAAGGGACAAAAAAGAACCTACAATTCTAGTGGGTACAAAGAGTTGCCTTATGGGCCTTAATCACAGTCCCATGGAATATAGAGGTGTTCTGAGCTCCATAGGACTGCAATTAAATCCCATTATTGACCTTGAGAAGTTGGTATTGTTGCCCACAAAACACGTTGTCTTTTGTTGTGCAAATAAGCCAATATTGTTCTGGAAATCAATTTATATACCCATCTTTTGGCGAGCAATCCCTTACCTTACCTTATAATTTTGTTTGCCTCCTGTGTTACCCTCCCTCCCTTTGAGAGACAAGATTCTACAGCTTGAAGTTCTTTTAGAGACAGCAACCCACAAAATGTTTCCCCTTAAAGATAATCTGTACTCTAAAATTATTACAGCAAAAAGCATTCCATTTTATTTATTATGTTCTCCTGGGCCCCTCTGTGCTGTTTCTGCCACTCTCTGCTGCACACCTGGCTTGTAATTGCCAGTTTTAGGCAGTGTTTACAAACAAACTAACCAGCTTATGATAGGCTCACACAGGGGCGTTTCTAGGGTCCTTGGAGATTGGGGGCACCTGTGGGCACCAGGCGGGGAGGGAAAAAATGGGCGTGGTCATGAGGTGAGTGGGCGTGGCCACGGGTGGGGCCAAATGTACATGAACTTAGCAGCGGTGTAAGCTACAGATAACGGGCCTGCCCATCTAAATATTGGATGGAGCCCCCTGTCCTTTATTTGGATAATTTACAATCAGTATGGGCATAGATCAAAGATGTATACGCACATACAATTTTGATTGGTCAATCACTGACCCCCAATTTTACCACCCCCGTGCAGTAAGTGGGCCAACAGACAATGAATTTTATGAACAGAGCTAAAATTGGCTAATCAAAATTGTATGTACAGCTAATATTGTACATACTGAAAGTAGCAGGGATCAGCACACAATATAGCTGGTTTACAATCAGTAAAGGCACAGAGTAACACCTTACACTGTACACACTGTAGGTAAATCAGCACACAGTGCAGGCACTAGAGAACAGCGTATACTGTACATACTGTAGGCAGCAGAATTCAGCACACTGCAGCTAGCGTGCCAAAAATATTAGGATCACGTTGTGCGGCGTGCTTATCATGCCGCACCGAAAAATGGGTGGGCCATGGACCAGAATATAGGTGTGGTAACGGCCGGGTGGAGACAAATTTACATGAACCTAGCAATGGTGGGACATTAGATTATGACAGTGGTGGCGAACCTTTTGGAGGCAGAGTGCCCAAACTGCAATCCAAAAGTCACTTATCTATCGCAAAGTGGCAACCGCAATTTAAACTAAATACTGTACAAACGTTTTAACTCATACATGAACATTATGGAAAATCCAAGTTGAAAATAAACTGTAAAGATAAACAATTTCATCCATCCTACTCCTGAAAAATGTATTCAATTTTTTAGAACCTCCCAGTTTTATTTTCTGTTTTAAAAAGCTAAAAAAGTAGGTTTAATGCTATTGTCTCATATGATAAGGATTCAGCTTTTCCCATAGTCTCGCAGTTAGCAATCATGTGACCCCCAACAAGACAAATTCAGCAATCATGAGGCCCCCAACAAGACAAATTCAGCAATCATGAGGCCTCCAACAAATCATGAGGCCCCCAACAAGACAAATTCAGCAATCATGAGGCCCCCAACAAATCATGAGGCCCCCAACAAGACAAATTCACAATCTTAAGGCCCCCAACAAATCATAAGGCTCCCAACAAGACAAATTCAGCAGTCATGAGGCACATAAATAGACAGCATTTCACATAAATAGGCAGAATGCCCCCTTAATATGGTAGCCCCCCAAGTTAGGTAGTGAGTGACAGGGACCCCCAGGTTAGCTAGTGAGTGACAGGCACCTCCAGTTAGGTAGTGAGTGACAGGGACCCCGATAGTGAGTGCCAGGGAGCCCCTTTAGGTAGTGAGTGAGTGCCAGGAAGCCCCTTTAGGTAGTGAGTGAGTGCCAGGGAGCCCCTTTAGGTAGTGAGTGAGTGCCAGGGAGCCCCTTCAGGCAGTAAGTGAGTGCCAGGGAGCACCTTCAGGCAGTGAGTGAGTGCCAGGGAGCCCCTTCAGGCAGTGAGTGAAAGCCAGGAAGCTCCTTCAGGCAGTGAGTGAGTGCCAGGGAGCCCCTTTAGGCAGTGAGTGAGTGCCAGGGAGCCCCTTTAGGCAGTGAGTGAGTGCCAGGGAGCCCCTTCAGGCAGTGAGTGAGTGCCAGGGAGCCCCTTCAGGCAGTGAGTGAGTGCCAGGGAGCCCCTTCAGGCAGTGAGTGAGTGCCAGGGAGCCCCTTCAGGCAGTGAGTGAGTGCCAGGGAGCCCCTTCAGGCAGCGAGTGAGTGCCAGGGAGCCCCTTCAGGCAGTGAGTGAGTGCCAGGGAGCCCCTTCAGGCAGTGAGTGAGTGCCAGGGAGCCCCTTCAGGCAGTGAGTGAGTGACAGGGAGGCCCTTTAGGTAGTGAGTGAGTGCCAGGGAGCCCCTTCAGGCAGTGAGTGAGTGACAGGGAGCCCCTTTAGGTAGTGAGTGAGTGCCAGGGGGCCCCTTCAGGCAGTGAGTGAGTGACAGGGAGCCCTTTAGGCAGTGAGTGAATGCCAGGGAGCCCCTTTAGGGAGTGAGTGAGTGCCAGGGAGCCCCTTTAGGGAGTGAGTGAGTGCCAGGGAGGCCCTTTAGGGAGTGAGTGAGTGCCAGGGAGCCCCTTTAGGGAGTGAGTGAGTGACAGAGATGCCCCCCCTCCAGCCGCCGCCGCTCCCCCCACCCCCTTACCTCGTAGCAGACCTCAGGATCAGCGGTGACCCGACCAGTAAGAGCGGGCGCCGGACGCACCCGCTCGATATGCAGAAGTGATGTCACTTCCGCATATCAGTGCGGGCACTGGGTCCTAGCACCCGCACGATTGGTCGCCGGCTCGCCGCCTGTTCTGAGGTCTGAGTGACGCGGCGGTGGCGGCTGGAGGGAGCCGCTGCCAGAGGGGGCGGCCGGGCGGAGATCCGTGGCACCCCAGGACAGATTGGGGGCATGTGCCACCCCAAAATAGGGCTAGCGACGCCCCTGGGCTCACATAAGCAGAGTGTGTGAGTCATACAGAGCCTGCAGGGGGGCTGGAGGGGGTGTGTATAGCTTCTACCAATCACAAGCAGCCCTGCACATTCCACACATTCCAGCCTTAGCCTGACTGTGACAGAAGAAAACAGATTAGATCATATAACAGAGATAACACAGACACTGTGCAATTAGGAAAGGCTGCAGTAAGCTAGAGCACATTAGAACGGGCAAAGGAACTTATAGGATAGAAGAACTAAGGCTGAAAATTTTGTTACAGAGTCTCTTTAAACCACTCAAATGTTGCTTAAGCAGTATGCTTCAGGTCATTGTCCTGCTGGAAGGTGATGCTCTGTCCCAGTCTCAAATCAATGGCAAGCTAACGCAGGTTTTGCTCAAGAATATGTCCACTCTTCCATAAAGCCCAGCTCTATGGAGTGTAAAGCTTTTTATGGTCCTCTGGTGTCAGGAGCCTGAATGGAGAAACAGGGTTTGACCACAGTTTGCAGCATACAGACACTGGAACCAGGAATTAAGGTGCAAAAATAATGTTTTATTAAGAACCAAATCATGCAAATAACATACAACCATATGCAAACAATATATACAGTGAATCTCCCGCAAACCAAACAAAACAGTGTGCACACATAAACCAAAACCCTGACTATCTATCTAACTACAAACGGCATGCAGGAGATATATATGTACAAGCAAATATATATATACAATAACGCGGTATCAAAGGGAGCAGGCAAAGACAGGTCAAAACGGAATAACAGAGTCAGCAACGGGTAATCAGATACAAGCAAGGTACAAAGGAATAGACAGAAGCAGAGTCAGGACTAGCAGAGGTTCAGCAGCAGGTAATCAGATCACAGAGCAGGTACAGGAAACCAGGTATCAAACAACAGAGGTGACCAGAGACTCAGACCTGTAGAAAGGAAGTTCTGGCAATGACTTGCAGGAAGAGGCAGACTTATATAGTCCATGTAATAGGAAGCATCTGGTGGTAATTGCTCAGAGACACATTAGAGGCCTCTGCAGGCCATACAAAGAACTGCAAGTCCTTAAATGTGATGATAAACCACCTGCTGGTGGATAGTGGAAGTCCAGGGCAGTCCAACTCAATACCACCACCAGCAGGCAGGAGATGATACAATATGAATCGTAACATCTGGACAACAGATACTGCAGTCTCTGCTGTCTAACTATGCAATTTGTGCAGGGTTACCATTGGTCTTCATGCTGCCTGTCTGATTAATGCCCTCGTTGCCTGGTCTGTGAGTTTTGATGGGCAGCCCACTCTAGTCTTGACAGGTTTGTTGTGGTATCATGTTTTTACCATTTCAAGATGCTGGATTTGATGGTTCTCTGAAGGGACATTTAAAGCTTTGGATATTTTTTTTACAACCCAACCCTGACTTGTACTTCACATCAACTTTGTCCTTGGTCCCTGTCCCTTGGTCTTCATCGTGTGATACCTCTTGCTCAGTGGTGTTGAAGTATCTGGGGCCTTTCTGAAAAGGTGTGTTTATACTGACAGATCATGTGACATTCAGATTGCACACAGGTGGACTTTATTTCAGTAATGATGTGATTTTTGAAGGTAATTGGTTGAACCAAGACTTTTTAGGGCCTTCATGGCAGAATTGCCATGGCAGGGTGAATACATATGCACATTCCTATTTTCAGTTTATTATTTTTCTATATATTTTCCCCATTTCACTTCACCAACAATGACGATTTTGTGTAGATCCATCACATAAAAAATAAGATTAAGACTTAGACTTTTTGGAAGGCACAGTAAGTAAAGTATGCACCAGTGGCTCTCGACTCCAGATGTGTGTTTGGCTTTCAGAGACATAAAGTATGTATATACCAGTGATGCATCATGGGAGTTCCTTCTTGCTCACTTAAAACAGAATAATTACAAATACATTCTGTTTTTAACATCACAAATTTATATTTGCTGTATGATAAGGCATAGACCGGGCACTGACCTGTTACTTGCATGACTTCTCACACCCGAACACCCACTTTGGATACAGGTTTGATCTAACCATGTTGGACTGTATTCTTATGGCTGCATTTTTTTGTCAATAAATTCATGTAACAGGTCAGTGCCCGGTCTATGCTTTATCATACAGAAATTGTGAATGTTCTTTCTTCCTTCAATTACTGGCACGGCAGCATGTCCTTATGCATACACATATGCATGCCAGTACAAGGTGTTAACTGGTGGATTTAGAACATTGTTTGCTATAAACAGTGTGGTGCGACTTTCTTCATGTATACAAATTTATATTTGTTCAATACTTAAGGTAACAGATCTGTCACAACAAGATAATGAAGAAAGTACCAGCTGGGGTATCCTAACTGGCAAGAGGAGGAGTTGGTGAGAACCCAAAGTAGGAGATCAAAGCAAACTGATCCAGGTTTTCATGTATCTTTCCTATCGCCGATTGAGTCAGAGTTCTATCTTTCTGGGCCAGATGCTTTGTCATATTGTAGCCACATCTGCCAAATGATGACTTGCCTTGAGTACACAACAAAGACATGCAGAAACTCCACTTAGTGCGCAGGATTTGTGCCGCAGGCAAAAGATTAATCTTTTTTTTTTTTTCTTGTTCTGATAATGTTTTCTGTCCTGGATTCCATTAGTGTCTCTCTGTTGTGATTTTCTTACCTGTCTGGTTGCTGCATGGCTATTATTCACAGATGCATCCAATAGAGAAAGCCAAAGCTGCGTGATGTGAAATCAAAACCATGAAATGTTTGCATAGATAAGAGAATAACAAGTTAAATCAAGCACTGGATTAGGGACTTATCTCAAATCACCACATTAAAACATTATTTTAATTCAATAAACCCTAAAAATGGGCTAAATTGATATAAACACCTAAAGATAAACATGTGTGTTGCTCTGGACCAGGGGTGTAACTAAGAATCATGCGGAACACAGTAAAAACTCTGCTGGGACCAGTGTGAGACTGGGAGCTGGAAAAACTGAGGTAATCCACCTGCTGGCCAAGCAGCAGTAACCCTGTGTTATCACTTCCAATAGAAACCTGCAGCAAGTCTTCACTGCGAGCAGCAACACCTGATTACTGCTGCTTGGCCAGCAAGTGGATTTCCTCAGCTTTACCACCTACCAGGCCAACACTGGATGGGACCCCTTAATGTTTACACCCCTGCCCTTGCCTCCCCTTGGTGATCCTCACAGCCTGGGGGGCCATCCTACAAGGCTTATAAAACAAGTGTGGCCATCAGGATCTTTACACCCACAACATGTGTAGCCACAAACACCTGATCTGGAGTATCAGAGAAAGGGAAGGTTAGAAGTTGCCCCCCCCCCACACACACACACTCCCACAGGGGCTGCTCCACCCTAATTATACCCCTGCTCTGGACTAAACAAAGTGTGAGATGAGAATAAAGGTTCAATACTGTTCTGTTGAGGAAGGACACCAAACTCAGTCTTAAAATAAAGCTTGCAAATAAATATCTAATTGCACTCCAGTCTCAGGTTTGTAATTCACTGTGCTTCCCATTGTACTAGGAAACTGCACAAGAGTGTGTGCTACAGTTACTAAATGCTTAAATACTAAAACCATAGCCTATATACTGTATTTTTGCACTCAAACAAGCACCTGTCCATAAAATGCACCTAGGTTTAGAAGACAAAAAAACAGGGAATAAATACTAAGCCTAGTGTGTCCACAGTGCAGGGATGGCTTGTGGAGAAGCTCCTTTGGTTAGTGATGTGAGGAAGGTATTAGACTGTAAACTCCTGAGGTCAGTGAGCTGGCAGGGATTAGACTGTGAGCTCCTGAGGTCAGTGCTTAGGCAGGGATTATTCTGTAGCTCCTGAGGGTAGGTTGGGAGATAGCCCGTACATCCCTGACAGTCTAGTGGTCCCCGGGCTACCCTCCTTCCCTCCCTCTTTGAATAGTTTTGTCTGTGCTGTTCTCCCCTCCCTCTGAAGCACAGTATGTCATTCACTCTCATCCTGCTAGCTATGCTGTGAATGTGGCCATTTCCCCATGCTGCACTTTCGCTCCCTCCCTCCAATGTACTGTAAGCTGCAGGCAGCATCCCTTACTCCCATCCTGCTAGCTAGCAGTGGCTGTGCTCTGCATTACCCCAGGATACAAGCAGCTCTATTGTAGCTTAGGGTCCTCACTTGATGAGGTCATCAAGCAAAGACTTTAAAAGTCTCAGAGGAGCCTTTGGGCAAGGCTCCCTAATGATCCTCGTCACCCTTGAAGTGTGCCCTAAGTGGGTGCAGCCTTGAACCACTTTAATTCTGCCACTTTATACCTGAGCAGTATAAATGTTATGTTGCCTTCCTGGTGTACATTCTACATAGGGAGGGAACTCATGTGACAGATGGAAAGCATTGTAAGATGCTGAGGAGGAAATGGACAAATAATCAGTCTTTGAGTTTCTGAGACCAGGAGTACTGGAAGACCTCTGTGACTGACTCATTAACACTAAGCTTTGGTGAAGCATGTTTTATTGGATCCAAACCCCCAGACTAAATATACCACAAGTGAGTCTTAGTTAAGGATAAGCATATGTTCGACCCAAATAAACACCTATGGAAGAAAAGCCTGCAGGAATAATATCCTGGTCAGGAATTCATTATCCATATGCTCTGTGGTGCGCAGCTTGTCTCAGGGGTGCTGCTCAATCCTGTCTGAATATTTTAGATGTAAATAAACAGTAACCAATAAAATATGTGACTATAGAAACACCTGGTAAGCATGTTACTTAAATTCCAGAGTCCATAAATTGTAACATACATTCAAGAGACAAACACCTCTAAGTTGCAGCAGTGGATAGTAGCCAGTTCAAACCCTCTGATTATTCCACCTTGCCTTGTCTATACTTTCTGATCAGACTGATTGAAGTGGAGTCGGATAAAAAAATCAATCAATTAAGCAATACATATATTATTTTACTATTCAGATGTGGTCATTTTTATGTCTGCTGTCTGGTGATGTGTTCCTCCATATACTGGTTGGCATGTGCCACTTGCCAGCTAAGTCCTTCCTTGAGCCCTTCCCTCCTAAATGTGCTTATTAGCTGTAGGACCAGTATTTGTCTTCCAGTGACACTGAGTAACCCTGAGCATTCCTATATTTTATCATAAGAAAAAGAAAGATCCATGAGGGGGACTCTAGGGGGTATGTGAATACCACTGTGAGCTGTCCAGGGCCCTGCTACGTGAATCTTGTGTGTCTTCCCTTGAAAGAAGCTTATAAACTCCCAGCATGACTAGCACTGCACCTAGTACCTTGCCTCAGCAGCATGCCATGGGGAGGGGCTAAATACATAAACAAAAAAATGTCCCTTACATTTTATTTTTAAAACTTAAATACAACGATAATTATAAATATAAATTGGTGAGCAATGGGAGTAAATAATAAATGCACTTCTACTTTTGGAGGTAGTTGGAAGCTGGCCATACCCTCTTAAATCAGTGGTAGATCAGGCAAACAATTGATGTATTGCAGTCAGACCTGTTCTGCTACTTTTCATCATTAAATATTAGACTAGATTTCAGCAGAAATCTTGTCTAATATGAGTTTCCCCACTGCAGCTGCAAGCTTTCTACTGCCTGAAGTACTACAAAGCTATAGCAAACCTCGATCACGTGCTGCTGCCTCTAACCCCAACACTTCTGCTGGTTACCGGTGGGATCAATCTGGCACAATATCAGTATTTCCAATCTATATAGAATTTATATTTTGATAACAATATTAGAAATGCCATTGTTTCAATAGATTTTCATTAGAATCAATGACTTGTCTTGTCACTTAACTGTCTCTCAGAGGGGCTCACAATCTTTTCCCCACCATAGTCACATGTCTATGTATGAATCATGTAGTATACCGTATGTATCATAGTCTAGGGACAATTTAAGTTGAAGCCAATTAACTTACTTGTATGTTTTTGAGATGTGAGAGGAAACCGGAACGCCTGGAGGAAACCCATGCAGACACGGGGAGCCCGACTAGTTTTGAAGAAGTCTTTCTCCGCGAAACCATTCAGATGTGTGGACAATGGCCATTACGATCTCAACATTTGAGCAAGCTTTTACTTGTATGTTGATCCATTTGCTGTAGACTGCAAATGCTTGCAGGTTAGTGTAATCAGAAGGGAAAAAGGAAGTTGGCACTAGACGCTTAACTTGGCAGTAGTCTGGGGAATATTGGTGTCTCACTGTGCCTCCGGTCCAATAGCCTTGTACAACAACCAGAAGAGAAAAGTATCCAGGCACCACACGAGGTTAATGAACGTTCCACCTTTTATTTCTTCCCAGCAACATTCACCATAACAGCAGTAAAGACTGCGGCCTGACAGCCGTTTCGCGAGTGCTGCTCGCTTCCTCAGAGGAGGCCCCAGTCTTTATCGCTTTTATGGTGAATTTTGCTGGGAAAAAGAAAAAAAGGTGGAATGTTCAATAACCTCATATGGTGCCCAGATACTTTTCTCTTCTGGTTGTTGTGCTTTCAGGTTAGATAAGCACAACCACAGAGATGAGTGGAACTGTTACTCTTTCATTGGATTGCTCAGACAATTAATTTTCCATAAGGCTAACTTTCAACTTTTAGCTCATCCTCTGCAGCACGCCATAAGATTATGGTAACATACAAATCATCATTAATAATAATAATAATAATTAGATTATGGTAATATACAAATCCTCATCATCATTAACCACTTCGGTACCAGCAGCCTCTGCCCCCTTAAAGAGAACCCGAGGTGGGTTTGAAGAATATTATCTGCATACAGAGGCTGGATCTGCCTATACAGCCCAGCCTCTGTTGCTATCCCAAACCCCCCTAAGGTCCCCCTGCACTCTGCAATCCCTCATAAATCACAGCCACGCTGCTGACAAACAGCTTGTCAGAGCTGGCTGTGTTTATCTCTATAGTGTTAGTCTGCTGCTCTCCCCGACTCCTGCAGAACTCCAGTCCCCGCCTGCATCCCTTCCCTCCCTGCTGATTGGAGGGAAAGGACGGGGGCAGGGACCGGAGCTCTGCAGGAGGCGGGGGAGCAGCTGAGACTGAGACTACAGATGTAAACACAGCCACACAGCACGGCTGTGATTTATGAGGGATTGCAGAGTGCAGGGGGACCTTAGTGGGGTTTGGGATAGCAACAGAGGCAGGCCTGTATAGGCAAATCCAGCCTCTGTATTCAGATCACATTCTTCAAACACAACTCGGGTTCTCTTTAAGGACCAGAGGCTGCTGGTACGCTAAAACGCGCATACCGACGAATCGCCGCAATAATCTGTTGCTCCCACCGGTCACGCCGCTCTGTCCCCGCCGCAGGCTGCTCTCTCTGCCGTCTCTATGACAGCAGAGTGCTGTGCGCTGGTCAGGGGCCGCTTTCATTGGCTCCTGACACTGTCACTCAGTGTAAGCCAATGGGAACGGCTTACAGGAATGACAGGACCAGGAGCCAATGAAAACGGCTTCTGCCCGGCTCACAGTGCTCTGCCGTCATAGAGGTGGAAGGGACACGCTGTGAATAGGATGTAGAGTTTACGTCCGGTCAGAACCGCAGCGTCACCCGCCCGAAGTAGATTTAAACTGCGTCGATCCGAAAGGAGTTAATAATAATAATGTCAAATATTCACCAAATGAACTCCAAAAGGATAAATAAGAGACTGGTTCCTAATGGTGGCCATACATGGTACAATAAAAACGTTCGATTATCCAGTTTATTCGATCTAAATGATCGAATTGAATGAAAGTTGAAAATATTTTTTTTTCGATCAAGAAATTTGAACGATTATCCCGTTTTTTCGAGAAAAATCAGATCGGACATGGTGGAAAAATCTTTATATTCGATCTAACGGAATAATCGAACTAAATTATCTAATCGAAAAAAAATGAAAAATTGTACCATGTATGGCCACCTTAAGTGAGATTAAATGCTACATTTTCCTGTTTGAATAGACTTTGGGCTTGATTCACAAACCCGTGCTAACAGTTAGCACATGAAGTGCCGCTCACGGACTTCTGTACGCGCAAAGTCCCGCGATTTTGCACACGATCAGCCTCCGATCACGTGCAAAAGTCTGCATTATCGTGCGCAAATGTCCGCGATCGTGCAAATGTTGGACTTTGCGCGCGCAAAAGTCCGCAAGCGCCACTTCACGTGCTGTTTAGCACGCCCATACTAACAGTTAGCACGGGTTTGTGAATCAAGCCCTATATCTTTAAAATGAAGCTAAAAACTGCAAAGTATTTTATGCAGAGACTCAATATGTAAATCTGGGCATACATTGTTAAGTCAGGTTAGCGCAGGTTTATTATTCCGACATCTTTATGACATTTTGACATCCAGTATTTCACCTTCATAAATCCAAGGAATATTTTGTTACATCTGCTGAATGGCTGGCAGTTTGCATGTGCCATTTTCCAGAGTTTTAATGCAAACCATCACACTCAGCGGGACTCATTGATAGAGGTATGTGGCCGTGCATAAAAATAATACGACGCATCAGATTTCATTGAACTGCTGCAATATGTTACCCTGTCAGAGATAGTCAGTGCCATCATAAATATTGCAGATTATACAGATCAGTCTTCAACTACTACTACCTGTTGAATCTAGAAGGGATACAAGCAAGCTATGTACTGCATTATTGTGCATATCTTTGTATGATCATGAACTACTGTACATGGTAACCAGCACCAAGTTATTGTATTATATGATATCGGGGCTAATATAACCTCTGACGTTCTCAAAATTGAACATTCCCACCTGACTTACACTGATTCTAACACCACAAACTACCACAAATGTTAACTTTTACAGTATCTCTATCCTATCGAGGGTTGCCCAACTCTCTATCATTTGACAGACAGCCTGCCAAGGTGGAGGTTAGCGTTAGGCAGAGGAGAGGGGAGGTTAGTGTTAGGCACAGGAGAGGAACAGGTTAGTTTTAGGCAGAGGAGAGGGGGGTTAAAGTTAGGCAGAGGAAAGGTTACTGTTAGGCAGAGGACAGGGTAAGGGGTAGTGTTAGGCAGAGGAAAGAGTAATGGGTAGTGTTAGGTAGAATAGACAGGAAAGTCAGAGTAGTGTAGGTTAGTTGAACAATGTAGTTCAATTTACTGCATGCCCCAGGTGTCGTATGTAATATGTGTGCTAAAAATGGAGGCACTGTAACATCAGTTCCTTTAACAGAGACTCCCACTGGCGGGTGCCAGTGATCCAACATTTGAGCCTATACTGCAGGGATGCTAATGGCAAGCAAACTGATTCTTCAAGCAAGATGGCACCAGAGAAGTAGCAGGCATAGCAGGCCTTTGACCTGAGCGACCGGAGCAGTCGCACAGGGCGCTGGCTTTCAAGGGGGCACCTATAGCTGGCTACCTATACCGAGTGCACCTACACCTGACTTCCTATACTGGGTGCACCTATAGCTGGCTACCTATACTGAGGGAGGGCACCTACTGCTGGCTACCTATACTGAGGGCACTAACACCTGACTACCTATATTGGAGGCACCTATACCTGGCTACCTATGAGGCCAGACCTACAACTGACTTACTATAATGGGGCCACCTATGCTTGGCTACCTATATTTAGGGCACCTACACATGAGATCCTATACTGGGGGCAGATATACCTGGTTACCTACCTATACTAAGTCTGGGGGCGTTTTTTTTGGGGGGGGGGGGCGCACTGCGGCTATAACCCATGGTGCAAATTGTCATTGCTGTGCGATCATTCTAAATTGCTGAGGGCGGGGGCTAACTGTCCCACTAATTGTTTCTATTAATATTCCATAAAGGTTTTAACCTTCATTTTTAAGTTTATTCAGGATAATGCACTCTTTCCATCCATTCGTGGTTATTAATAGTATTTTTCTATAACTCAGGAGAAAAGATGAATTGCATATGGGCGCGCGTGTGTGTGCGTGTATGTGCGTGCGGGCATGTGTGCGCAAAGACGATGAGGGGGGGGCAAAAAATTCATGTTTCGCTCAGGGCGCTGTGAAATCTAAGGCCGGCCCTGGTAGTAGGTCAAGATGGGTTACAAGAGAGGTACGCTGAAGACGTATAAACAAACCTTTCCAAGCCTTGTGTGGTTCATTGTCTATAGAAATGGGGGTTTCTAACTTTCTGGAAAGAGTATAATAGACCCATGTATGTGAAACCAGCGTGAGAGATTTTTTTTGTATTTTTTTTTTTTTTGTATCATGACTTGCTCAATGTGCAGAAACAGCCTAATGCAAATCACATGGTCTCTATAGGACTGATTCATCAAAGGCAGAGTATATAAAGTTATTCAGTATCTTGCTGTGGTCATGATAGTAGCATGACTAATATCACACGTATGACAAAATCTGTATCAAAAAACACAACAAAATGTCACGGTCAGCAGTGTAACTACAATTCATGGGCCCCCTAACAAAACACTGATGAGGCCCCTCCAATGTTCACACCCCTTCGCTTGTCTCCCCCTGTTGAGCACTTGGCAACAGTTTTTGCTGAATTTTTGGCCTAATTTTTAGCTTTTTTTTGAAGCATTTTGTTTTTCAATCTAATGCAAGCAACTTATACAGCGATTTGTATAGTTATTCTGATCTCCATTGGTTTGGTAGTAAAGGCACTGCAGAATTGCTTGGTACAGTGATTGAAAAGTGATTTTACAGCAATCCTATACTGCAGGTGCAGTACGCTCTCGGTGATGTGGGTGCATTCTTGCGTTGGGTGGGCACATGTCCCCATCTGGGGATGGCAATCCTTAGAGGCTTTCAACAGGATTCCAAGTAAAAGACCAGAGCTGAGGGGAGGGACGCAAATTACTTATAGAGGTTGGAAGAAGCCCCAGGTAAAGCTAGACTCAATTTCTCGCCTCGGAAGTCCTTTAAAGGGAACCTAAACTGAGAAGGATATGGATTTTTCCTTTTAAAATAATACCAGTTGCCTGACTCTCCTGCTGATCCTGTGTCTCTAATACTTCTAGCCACAACCCCTCAACAAGCATGCAGATCAGGTGCTCTGACTGAAGTCAAACTGGATTAGCTGCATTCTTGTTTCAGGTGTGTGATTCAGCCACTTCTGCAGCCAAAGAGATCAGCAGGACTGCCAAGCAACTGGTATTGTTTAAAAGGAAACATCCATACCCCTCTCAGTTTAGGTTCCCTTTAAACTTCGGGACTGGGGAGTTAAATTGGGGTTTCCTCATGATAGATAGCCAGCCATAGGTATCCCCAGTAAATATAGCAAGCCTTAGGTGTCCCCAGTATAGTTAGCTAGCAATTACTCACCTCCCATAGATCCAGCAAGGAGCAGCTCTCCCCGCCTCCTCTCTCCCCGCCATCCAGCCTTGCACTGGTCCCGGCTTGATGACGTCATCAACCCCGGGACCTGACACTAAAGGCAGTGTGAGGATGGATGCCAGGCAGAGCAGAGGGGAGGGCTATTGCTGGAGGAACGTAGGGAGAGGAGGGTGGATCCTCTTCTTTCACCACCTACTGATCACGTGTATTGGCGGCGATCGCACTGATCACATAATCAGGAGCCAATTGCCATGGCTCCTGTTCAGTAAGGGGAGATGTCTGCTGTCATATGACAGCTGAATCACCCAATTCGGCAATACGCAGTACGACCAAGGAACGTTACAGTTATGTTCATGAGAGTGTGCCTGGCTGGGCCGCGCATGCGTGACAAAGCGCCACTCTGCCAGGCTTTGGGGGTGAATCACAGGGGACTGGAGCCACCCAGGGAGACGGCGAGGGACAAGGGGCCTTAAGGGTGCTTAAGGAAGCCCCAGGTAAGTTTAACCATCTGTATAAATGAGTCCTGAGGATGAGGATGAGTATAAATGAAGATTTCTACCAGCAGAAGCCCCACTTAATGAAATAAGATGATATTTGGACGCTCTGATATCTATGCCTTTTTCAGCATGGTGTAATTAGACCTCTGCCTAAAGTTGGGATTTCATTTAATTTATCCTTATTCCTCAAACCAGAATTATTAATCCACTAATAATTAAAGTTCTCATTATAAGGCCTCCGGAGGAGTTGGGATGCCAGCTGTCTACAAGATGGAGAAGCAGGGTGGAAATATGCAGAGAGCATCTTTGAACAGTATTGTTCTTGACAAGCGTCTGTGGAAAACAGAATAGCTGATTGAAGCAGTGTGCATCCTCTGCTCAGTGGAAAATGCATAATTCAGACACCGAAAAATTGAAAGATCGTATTCATCTCCCCAATGCTCCAATCAGAGCGCTTTTCTTACTGATTCAGTATAACCTAGATTTCCAGAAATATCTGTTTTCATGTGATGAAGAATATTTTTCTGGCAGTCCTTCAGTAGGATAGAGGAGTCTTATTAGGGCTTGGATAGTAGATTATGCATGCGTTCCATGATTTTGGAAATAAGGTTAGTGTCTGCCAGTGCAGCTTTGAACAATATGTCTCCTCCAAAATCTTCCTTTGTCAAGGGGACATGACATGGATGTGTTACTTTAATACGCTCCAAACAATATTTAAAAACAATCACTGGGAGTCCTAGTCAGCACAGTGTGTATTGTATATAGGACATTGCTGATGATAAATTTGAATATTTAAAAGACGAGCAAACATCAGTGGCGTAACTAAGCAGCTTGGGGCCCCAAGCACTGTATTGATATGGAGTCCCACAACCTACCAAGGACAGCTGCAGTGTCAGAGAGGTGTAATCACGTTAAGGAAACAGTTAAAGTGGACTTCCAGAGTAATTAACAAAATCCTGCAGCCTCCTAGTAAAAAAAGTTATAGTTACCTGCGGTAAATACAAAAGATTGTTGTGGCCGCAGAACCCAGTCTGAAATCCAAACACACTCAATGGGTCATAAAATCAGTTAAAAAATATACATTTATTGAGTACAAAAAACAGCAAGAATAAAAATTACAAATATATCCTATGGCTGGAAAGAGGCATGCGGTCTAATTTACCCAGCAGTATCCAAAACCAGCAAATATGTCTTATACTTTCACTTAAAATAAAGGCTGTCTATGCTGAATATGTATGTTAACCAAAGGTTCGTTAGCCCCACAGAGTGACAGTCCGTTTCCATAGACGGGTGTAACGATTGGTGTAGCACACAGACGTCTGATTATTGTGTGATCTGCAGAATCACCAATAATACAGACTCTATACCCGATTATGTGGTGATCTGCAGTATCACCAATAATGCAAATATAGACGGCTGAGAAACAGAGTTGAAAAGTGGTGCAACAGTAGATTAAATGAATAGATCTCACCAGAGAAGCTGGTGAGTACTATCTGAAACAACAGTGCTAGACTTCACCACGGGAGCTGGTGGGTACTAGCTGCAATAACAGTGCTAGCCCTCACCAGGGGAGCTGGTGGGTACTAGCTGCATCAACAGTAGTATAAATAAAAGGTCTCACCAGAGGAGCTGGTGAAGTACTAACAACAGGAGTGACAACAAAGTTTGGCTAAACCTTACCAGGGGAGCTGGTAAGGTACTATCAGCACAAGCGACTGAAAAGTTTAACTAGACCTTACCAGAGGAGCTGGTAAGGTACTATCAGTCACAGGAGCTGTATAACTTAAACCTCACCAGAGGAGCTGGTGGGTATTAATCAAAAGAGCATCTCACCAGTGGCAAGGGCCCACTGGTGAGTAGAGAGGTCAGACAGGCTAGGTTTGGCAACTGAGAGGCGAATACAGTACAGAAACGTGAGGCAGAAGAATAGTGAGTTATCAGGCAGAGGTTCAGCAACTAAGGTCAGATAGGCAGAAGTACAGAATCGATGAGCAATAGCAAGGTCAGAGTATAGCCAGAATCATACACAGGTAATCAGTAATACAATATAACAATAGTCCTAGTCTTGTGTGAAATCCCTGGTTTCCTCCCAGATCAAAGCACACCGGATACTAGTCTAAGGTCTGAGCGCTAACACGAGTGTATTCGCAACAGCAGACAAGTTGCAAATGACCAGTGAAGGCTTAAGAAGCCGGGGAGAGCTCACAGCCGCACCCCTTACCAATCAGCCAATCCGAGCGATGTGAGTCACCTCTGACGTCAGCCGACCAGCAGGTCAGCTGACGCACCTTCTTCCAGCATAAAGGTCCTGTCTCCGCGCGCCCCCGCGCGATACAGCGACCCTATGAGCACGGGACAGTACCATTCCCGGCGTGCTAGACGCAGACGGAACGGCTGAGGCCTGAGAACAGGGAACAAAGGCGGCTGCGGGTATACCCTGCATGTCCGCAGCCGCCATAGTTGCAGATGTTACAACTGGCCAATTAATATCCGGTTGCTATAACAAATCAAGGCAAATGTTACATCCCTTTATCCAAATACAAAGTATATGAATGCAGCTATTTCCACAGCAGAAAAGTGCACATTATATTGGATGTATGAGTAGATTGACGTCCAATCGCAATGTCTTGTAGGACCGTGCAGTCTCTTATTCAGGTTATGTAGAAACACCTCACATGGTATGCCTTGGCATTAGTAATGGAAAAGAAGGAATACCCATTCACAGTATCCCAAGTCACAGCATATTTATCAGCAACAATGGATGTCCAATCGCAACATCAGAAACGACTGTGGCTGTAGTATTATTTCCAGGCATGAAAATCACATAGACACAACCTGTAAGAAGTTCTTTGCTGTTGTGGCTTCCCATGTATATGTAAGCATAGTTTGTATAGCTTGATTAAACATGTAGCACAATGTGCATTGCGACTTTGCTGATACTTCACATAAGCTCTAGTACAGCAACCAGCATGTCAAGCAAAGAGTCCTCTATAGTGCCAGAATAGTTCATGGAGCATATCAGCATGACAAGCAAAAAAGTTTGTCAGAATACTTAGCGTGTGCTGGAGTGATAGGAGACGCTGGGTAAGCTGTTGTCGACCGGTTTCGCCGGTCTTGCCGGCTCCTCAGGACCTCTGACCGCTCTGTACCTGCCGTAGTCCGGCGAATCCGGTCAACAACAGCTTACCCAGCATCTCCTATCACTCCAGCACTCCAGTGAAAATTCGCAAGCAGCACTGATAATAATAAAAGTGCATGCTGTGTGAGGTGGAATATACTACACACCGTGCAACATTTTATGCATCATTTGAGTCTTTAATGGCTTTGGTTAGGCAGAAGTTCCCCACACACAACAGGTTGGCTCACAAGTCCTGAAATAAGTTTTGATATTGAATCCGTTACTTCTTTGAAGTAAAAGTTTATCAGCAATATGGTTATAATAAATAAATACCAAAAACAGACCAAGTTTTACAGTATGAAAATGACTGAATCTGCTTCATTTGGAGTGCCCAGTGCAGCAAGACATTGATACTAAGCTATTCCCATTCTGCTGTAACGCTTCATGCACCTAGAGTTTAAATTCTTGGAAAAATAACCATTATAGTGACTAACTGGCACTTATCCAAAGTAAAACTGAGCATATGGGAACCTTAAATGTGGCAGCTCCAGCTTGTTAATAACTACAAACACGAGGAAATTAAATTTTCTGAGTAAAATAATATACAACTGTGTCCTATAACAAATGTTTTATAGCAAGTTTTAAAAGACTCCTCCCCTAAGCCTTTCAATACAAATATAGGTATATGGTAAATTTAGTTCAGTGGGTTATGAAACCAAACATTCCTAAAGGCCTGAGCAACGTGTACAGTAACTGTGTGCGTTATGCAAGGGCATAAGTCAGTGCATAGAGAGCGCTGCCTGATAGGCACATTTAACCATTACTGCCGCACGGACGTGAGTCTCATGATTGCGGCTGCTACAGCTGCAGAGATGTGAGAATCACGACCGTGGCTGTTTACGGGGCTGCGCATGTGATTCTGCGGGCGGAAGCCTTTGATCACAATGGTCCCGGCAACAGGGAGGATTGGTGGCAGGGAACAGAAGTCCCCTGAGCAAATCTGTGCTTCTCCGGCGAGAATGATCACTGTTTTTGTTCAAGAACAGTGATCATTCTCAAATGGTGTCACCGCGCTTCCTCCCGCTCGCTCATTTCCCGCACTCCTGCCGCCAATCGTCAGATTGGCGATTGGGAACTTTGTTCCCATTCATTCATCTCACCTGTAGACCCCGTGATCGCTGCATCACTTCTACAGTAACACAGCCACGCATTACTTCCTATTTAGCGTATTTATTGTACGCAATAGGAAATAATGCGTGAGCACATCTTGTGGCCAAATAGTAGAATTACATCTACATACATTAGGGACTAAAAAAATTTTTTTATATGAATGTCAAGACTCAAGAGGGTATACACTGTATTATTACTAAATGGTGTGCTTGCAATAAGTGATGGATGTAAAACTGAAAAAATGCACCTTTATTTCCAAATAAAATATTGTCACTATACATTGTACTAGGGATAAAATGTAAACGTTGCAATACCGGGCCAAATGGCCAAATAAAATATGTGGCTTTTATCTCCAGTTTTATATTTTATTTTAAAACTATAATGTCTGTAAACTGAAAAATAATGGGTTTTTTCCATTTTTTTTATTATTCCCATTAAAATGCATTTAGAATAAAATAATTTTTAGCATAATGTACCACCCAAAGAAATCCTAATTGGTGGCGGAAAAAACAAGGTATATATCATTTTGTTGTGATAAGTAATGATAAAGTTATTGGGTAATGAAAGGGAGGAGCACTGAAATGTGAAAATTCCTCTCGTCCATAAGGTGAAAACAACCTGCGGGCTGAAATGTTTAAAGTGGTCTGAAACTCTGACACACCATTCAATAAAAATGTGTTTTCCTACTTTTTATTACCCATTTATTTACCACATTTGCTTTTGTGCACAAGTAATAGTGCCTGTTTACAAATTACAATTTCCCAAAGTACAGTTTATCGGCTCTGAAAGCTGCCATTGCATTTTATTCATGCTGGTTTTTATTATATATTAAAATCTTCTAGTGAGCTCTTCGAAACTGTGTCCATGCTTGAGAGAGCTTGTTTACAGCACAGCTAAGAATGTAACAACTGAGGAATGCAAAGAAAAGATAATGTTATCTCCTCTTCCAATGCAGATCATAATCTGAAGGACCTTTCCATTGAAGAAAAAATGCTGTGTTTAACTGTTTGAATGTTGTCCTACTGCAAGTTTTTTTTTTTTTGTGCTAGTAGGTTTAAAGCAGTAAGGAATCTTTTAGAGCAAAGAAGAAATGCTGACTTTCAGACCACTTTAAGCTTTTCAGTGACCAGCAGAGTATTGTCCCACTGAATGTGGGGTCAACACTGCAATGCAGAGCATCTCCCTCTCATGTCGCTGTGCAAAATAAGCAAATAGTCATGTGTTTTACAGAAATGCACATCCACCTCAATGCACAGCAATGCAAGAGCATGCCTGGGCCCTTAGTGTATTAGTCATTAATATTAACCTATAGTACAAGTACCTACTTAACCTTACCTTTTGCTGCCCTAACTCCTCCCAAAGGCATCCCAACATAGTGAAAATCTGTTGCCCCAATCTGAGTGGGCAACATCCCATACTTTTATAATCCTGCATATCTAAGTTGATGAATAAAGCCTTTTTACAAGTGAAAATAAACTAATGAGATATGCAATTGTATATGCAGAAGTACACTCATATGAAAACGTTTGGGAAGCCCTCTTAACCACTTCAGGACCACAGTGCTAAACCCCCCTAAAGACCAGGCAGTTTTTTATTAATTGGCCACTGCAGCTTAAAGGCCAAACTGCAGGGCTACGCAACACAGCACACGAGTGATCCCCCCCCCCCTTTTCCCCCACCAACAGAGCTCTCTGTTGGTGGGGTCTGATCACTCCACAGTTGTTTATTTTTTTTTATAAATATTTTTTTAAATTTATTTTTGAATAAAAATGCCTTTTTTAAGTTTCTATTATTCTTATTATTTCTGAATTCTGAGGTATTTTTGACAATTCATCCATATAAAAATCTCTCCAGTTCAGTTAAATGTAATAGCTGCCATGCATGGACAGCCTGTTTCAATCACATTGACTTTCAATTACTGTATTATTCAGATTCAGAATATAAGACTTTCAATTACTGTATTATTCAGATTCAGAATATAAGACAATCCCTTGTGTCCTCCTGTGTCCCCCACAGGGGTAAACCCAGGATTTTTAAGGGGGGGATTCCTGAAAGGTCTCCCTCAGCCACACAGAATACAGTATAACAATATGGTAGGACATCATGCTGGGTACACATAATGCAATTTACCATCCGACTAACAGGATCTGATGATTATTTTCGACATGTCCGATCTGCCCCTAAATCGACAATGGGATTGATCCGGATCAGTTTGGATACAGATAATAATGAGGACAGCTGACTTTGGTAAAAATGAAAGTGAAGCATTCACACAGCAGGGCACAGGCCGGTGCTTATACCTGACTTTGTTAAGTTCCCCAGAGCTGTTCCATGCTCTGTACACATGCTGCTGCTCCATGCTCTGTACACACACTACTGCTCCATGCTCTGTACACACACTGCTGCTCCATGCTCTGTACACACACTGCTGCTCCATGCTCTGTACACAAGCTGCCGCTCCATGCTCTGTACACATGCTGCTGTTCCATGCTCTGTACACACGCTGCTGCTCTATGCTCTGTACACCCACTTCTGCTCCATGCCCTGTACACACATTACTGCTACATCCAAAGTCAACTGTAGCAGGGAAAGAAAGGGGGTGGGGCTGTGAGCTGCAGGATGCCTGCAGATATTCTGGTGCCTCAACTTGTACCTGCCCTCAAATACTGCACAAGCCCTGGTCTGAGGGGGGATTCTGGGCAGCTGTAATCCCCCTTTGCATTTGCCTATGCCCCATGTGTCTGCCTCTGTCCCACTTGTGTCCTCCTCTGTGACCCTTTGTGTCCATCTGTGTTCTCAATTGTTCTCTATGTCCTCCTTTTTGTCCCCCTGTGTCTTTGTTTGTCCCCCTGTGTCGTTGTTTTTTTCCCCCTGTGTGCTCCTTTTTGTTCCTTTGTCCTCCTGTTTGTCCTAGTTCATGAACATGAGAGTTCACTATTTCCATCTTAACATTACAACTAAGCAAAGCAGCTCTTGCTGTTATTAATTCCAAGATGCTAAGGTTGTGATGGGGATCATATTTCTGCTTCAGGGAGGCTGAAATAATGTGAAGGCTAGCAAGGTATACTTATACTGTACTTTGTGTTATTAGGTTTTCCTTAGGGGATCTTGTAGTTTTGGCATGTACCTGCATACCTCTGATAGCATTTCACCATCAAAAATATGGGAATGCTGTAGGAGACAAAACGAATACCAGCTGAGAGACACATATGATGTACTGTAGTGTGTTAAAATGAAATTCTTTAGAAACACTTCGATTTCCAGACAGGCTGACACCAATTACCTGATGAAGAGAGCAGGTGTAGCCTGTGAAAGGATTGGTATTATCTTGATATATGATCATGTATGTGCAGGCAACAGCTTCCTCCTTGGTATCTTTTTAGCACCTCTTTTTACAGTGTCGCAGTGCTATACCTCTGATAGCTCTTCCAACAAACCCAGCATGACTAGCTTTAGGACAGTGTGCTCTGCAGTTCCTGTGGAGGGTCGGTGCAATGACAGGTCTTGCTGCCTACATCACTGTGATGCGCGCCACTAAGCGCATGCACACTGTATTCTCAATTCAAGTTCACCATAAATTCTTTAAATTGTAGGCGTCTTACACACCACAAATGTTCAGGGTATTAAGCCCCTCCCCCGGATCTACCTCTTTGCAAATTTGAATACCGTGTAGAAGAATATAATTGGTGTTAGGAGCTATTGTTTTTTAACACAAGCTCGCCTCTATGGTGCAATTTTTGCTGTCCATATTAAATAAATGTTGGTGGGGATAATAGAGCAGTGTAATTTTTGCCAGAGTGCCCAGGGGCATTAACAATAGACCCTGCAAAGAATGCAGATGCAGGGGGGCCCAGAAGCCGCAGGGGGCCCCGTGGGTGGGAGGAGAAGTGTTTTCCCTGTCCTGGGAGATGGACAACTAAGGGCATGAAGAGAAATGACTGCATCTGCTCAGCTATTGATAAGGAATCATACAATTTTTTTGTAGACAGTCCCTATTCAGTGTGCAGCAGGGTCTTGTGTAATGTAATCAATAGAGAAAATGTGTGCAGTGCTTCGCTGCTGTCTGTTTTTATCTGCATGAGGAAAACACATTCAAGTGTGCACTAGCCAACTGAATATCATTGGTTCTCAATTTACCTGTGCAGAAAGCGAGGGGGGAAAGGAGGGAGGTTAGGGGTCCCCCATCTGAAGTTTTGCACGGGGGCCCAGTGATTTCTAATTATGCCCCTGACAGTGCCCCTAAAAAAAAGTTACATTTACCAGCACCATTTAAAAAAAAGCATAAAAAGAATAGATAATACAGAATTTTAACTGGAAATGATTATTAGAAAAAATAAAAATAAAACAGTAAGAAACTAAGAATGTGAATACAATTGCATGAAGGTCATCCAAATGACAAGAGTATCTGCCACCTAAGGCAACAATCTGGAATCATACTTCTGAAAAGCTTTGCAAATAAGCTGAATGTGTGCAGTGAGTTCACAATGTGCTGCTGATATAATAGGAAGTGTGAAAAAGACTGGCTGGACAAATCCCTCTGAGTGGAAACCAAAGCTAGAGTACAAAAGAAGAACTGGAAAAAGTTAAGCAGGAGTTTAAAAGGGTACAGAAAAAGGACAACTTCAAAATCACATGCTCATTTCAATAACTATATTTCTATTCAAAACATCAACCAGAGGTCTTTGGTTGCAAAATATTGTACGGCCAATAACATAAAAATCAGTCCACCCATACAACAGAGGTTGCTCCTCTAACTTCCCCAGCTCAATTTTTCATGACACGTGTCAAGTCTTCTATGCTTGGCCTGGAATAATATATTGTCGAAGTGTAAAACAACAAATTTGTAGGGGTGCTTAATTCTGCATACTCTATCTCATACAAATGTACTTGCATGTGTCCTTGATGAATCATATGACCCCATATTGCTGAAAGTATACAAGGCATTTGTACTGCCCACACTTCTGTATGCCTGTGGGACATGGGCTGCGTATGAGCGCCATGCTAAAAAAACTATATTGCTTCCACATGTACTGCTTGAGGAGGTTGTCGAAAATGACCTGGCTGGACAAGGTTCCAGATATAGATGTCCTCTCTCAAGCTGGTCTGCCAAGTATCTAGACCCTTCTGAAGAGAGCCCAGGTCAGGCTGACATGCCAGCTTGGTTGTATGTTAGAAACATATCTCCACAAGAGACTATTCCATGTTGAACTGGCTAAAGGAAAACACACATGAGGTGGGCAGAAAAAGCACTTCAAGGACACACTCAAAGGCTCTATGGAAAGTCTTGGCATTGAGCCAGATTCCTGGGACAGCTTGGTACAAGATTGTCCCACCTAGCTAAGCTGTATCAGCAAAAGAGCTACCTCCTACAAGCAGAGCAGGATGGCAGAGGTGCTGAAGAAGCTAGAGCTCCGTAAATTCAAAGCTGATGCTCTGCCAACCATCCCAGCAAACCTCTTGTGCCCTACATGCGGCAGAGATTTCCGAGCTTGCACCAGACTGATAAGCCACAGCCGGACACATGGTATCCAGTCAACCTTTCTTTGATGCTCTTGGTCATCGTCGATCATGGCAGATGAACATAATAATCAATTGTTTGTTGATTATGTGCAGTTTTAGTAAAGGAACACTATCAAAGTTTTACTTTTACACCTTAAATAAGCAGAATGACGTATAGTGGTAGTAAAAGGAAGAAAAAAAAAACATCTGTCACCAGATCAGACCTTACATATGGAGAGGTAGGGTGTCGGGTGACGTGCTACGTGCAGCAATAAGAATGTGTAAGAAGCACTCTACTTCCCTCTGCACACTGTCCTGCTTGGATAAACAATGCTCGCTATGCTGATAGGAGAGTGTCTTGTAAGCAGGAAGATCATTGAATCAGACTGACTGAAATCTGCTGGTCCACAAAACTCCCCTGTCAGCATAGCATGCATTGTTTATCCAAGCAGGACAGTGTGCAGAGGGCAGGAGAGCGCTTCTTACATATTCTTATTACTGCGCACAGCCCATCACCCGACACCCTAGATCTACATATGTGAGGTCTATGTGGGGCAGCACGGTGGCATAGTGGTAAGCTCTCTTGCCTTGCAACACTGAGTTCCTGGTTCGAATCCCAACAAGGTCAACATCTGCAAGGAGTTTGTATGTTCTCCCCGTGTCTGCGTGGGTTTCCTCCGGGCACTCCGGTTTCCTCCCACATTCCAAAAACAGTTAGTGAAGAGACAATATATACTCTGTACAGCGCTGCGTAATATGTTGGCTCTATATAAATACTTCAATAAATAAATAAATACGTCTGATAAAGTGGCAGATGTTTTTTTTTCCCCTTTTACTACCACTATATGTCATTATGAAGTCCCTTCTGCCTATTAAAGGTGGTTAAAAAAGTAAAACTTTGATAGGGTTCCTTTAAATCAAATATAAATAACGGAATGTTTTTATCTCCTAAATGTAAAGAATACCATTATTGTTATACTTATTTGTTGATTTTTTTTTAATTCAGTGTAAGTTACAGAATTCAGTAGGGTTTTTGGGGAAGAAAATGTTACCTGGACTGCAGCCTTAAAATACTTAGCTACTTAAATGATTACATAATGCAGTGCAGGGTGCCAGGCCTAACACATGCAATAGAAGTAATTCTATCACGGCCTGGAAACATCTCGGCAATAATCACTGACTTTTACTGAGTGAGAAAAAAGTTCTTGTGTTTGGTTTTCCTCGTAATACTCAAAAACCACTTCATTTCTGGAGAACAGAGTCTGAAAAGAATGACATTACCATATTGAATGGGTGTGGTCCATTATTTGGACATATTTTAATACAATATTCATATTCGAAAAGTATGAGCAGATCATTTTACAATGGGTAAATCTCTCAAGCTAAAGTCAATGTGAAGCGACATTAAAAAAAAGACAGATACTCACCTATGGAGAGCAGTGACATAGCAATAGGGTGTGCAGAAGTTGTGAGGACGCCGGGGCCCTTGGGCCAGAGAAGCCCCAAGGGGCCCTCCCTCACCTGCAGTGTTAGCTCTCTATTGGTCCTGTGCTGTTTACAATCACTTCTATAGATGCTTTGAGTAGTAGTAATCATTGACAAGCTGTTCCCCATCCCCTTCCTGCACCTCTGCCACTGTGGTTGTCCTTGGCAGGTTTTGGTTTGCCATATTAATTGTTATATATAGAGTGCTGGGGGGGGGGGGGGGGCAATATAAAACTGGGACACAAAGCTCCTTAGCTACGCCACTGATGAAGAAGGAAGGCTCTGGATCCTATAGAGCCTTACCGGTCTTCTTTCCATGTCCCTGTTTCAGCGCTATCACCCCTGTTGCACAGGTATTCATCTAACTCAGCCTTTTTACAATGAAGGAACCTTTGAAATACATTTTGGATACCAAGGAACCCCTGAATTAGTGGTGGGATAGGGGATTTATTTTGCAGGATGCAAGGTCTTTAAAAGGGGGTGTGGTTGTTCATTGTGGCAAACCTGTTGTTTAGCCCCCATTCCATGTTTCTTCCTTACATTGCTTCCTATTATACCAACACATGTTAGTGTTACTTGCTATAGACCCCACAATTAAAGTGCTTACCTATAACAGTACGCTTTATTACATTACTCCTTATTATGGTGCCACTCGTTACTTGTTATACTGTCTCCCTATTCTAATGCTTTTTATTAATGAGCTCCTTACTATTCTGATCTCCAAATTAATGCTTTTAATACAGTACCTATACACTAATATAGTGCGTTCTATTATACCCCACCCTCACCACATTTGAGGCAAGCATACAATGAGTGAAGAGGACACAGAGGCGCCAAAGAGGTACTTTTGAAACTTTTTCAGCCCACCACTGTCAGGAGGGGGAAAATCTAGGGAACCCCTGCAAATACCTCAAGAAACCTTGGGTTTCAGGGAACCCTGGTTGAGAAAGCCTGGTCCAACTGGTTGAATATGCCTTTGGGAGGCTTTGGAAGCACTTTAGTCTCCGAGTGCTTCTGAAGATGAGTGGCTCCGCATTGCACATGCTCTAGCGCACATTCATATACGGGGCTGCCCGTCTTCCCTCTCCGTAGGTAAGTGCTGCTTTTGAAACTGCTTCACATTTGCGTTAAGTAGGTGTTTGCCCTGCGTAAACCAACATCATGTATGTCCAATTCTATGGAGGATGGGATGTTCTCACCATAGTGACTACAATAGCCATCATTCCAAAACAATTACACTTGATGGGTCCTTTTTATTTCAAGAAGGGCTGTTTTCATGGACTGCACTACACAGGGACACGCTGGGGCACTATCCACTCCCCTGGAAATCACTGTATCCCCCTAAGTCCCCCCCCCCCCTGCACAGTAACCTACAGTTAACTGTTTCCAGGCTCCAGCAGTGTACAGTAAACAGGATAAGGTCTGTAAATAACTCTACATCTCACCCTGAGTATATGTAGGTGTTAAGTAAACCAAGGGTCATATCTATTGGCCATAAATACTTCACAATCCTTGTAAGATTCCTTGTTATTAATGTATCTGGATGACACTTATGTGTTTTTTTTATTTTTCTTCAATAATAGCCATTAATTTGGACAATCTGCTCTCCTCAAAAGCCCCTGTTTTTGGATTGTGATGTTTACATTTGGTTCCTATCATTGCTGAACTAGTTAGCCTTAATTTTATCACCAGAGTTAAGCAAAAAATATCTAAATTTTGCCAATCAAAAATCAATAACCCAAATGGGCCCCACCAGCCAGCTATCGTGCCCACCCCAAAAAAAATTGAAGGTGGAGCCGCTGCTGGCTGTTGTCCAAACTCAAGTACAGCTCATATAAACATTGCCAAGTTTTAATGCAAACAGCTGGATTTGGCAACAGTAATGTACATAGCTAAAAAGGTAATGCATTCTTGAGGGGAAAGAAATTCTATCCAGGGCACCTATAAGGAGTCCTTAGTCTTTCTGAACAATGGGCTTGTTTACCGATCATGAGACTGTTACTGGGCCGGACTGTGCATGAGATAGCAACCAAAAAAACCTAACTTTTTATAATTGCATCTGAATACACTAAGAACATCATAATTAATCATATAAAATATTCCCCACATGAAAGAAACATGAAAGAGGCCAGGAGAACAGACAGATCCATTCCTCTCCAACATTGATGAGCAGAGCGTGAGACTTAATGTTACTCCTATGAGGTCAGGGTTCTTAGTGTGTGGCAATGTACTGCTGGCTACGCATGATACAAACTTTGGAACCTCATACACGCAAAAAGGGCGCTGAGAAATGTGGGCGTAGGGTGAAGCTGAAAAACGTCTCACCCTGCTATTGCAAATGTCTTGGTGGCGTTCATTTTTATTCCCCCTCGAGGCCACCAATCGACTCAGGGGCAAGATGCATGTCAGCTGCCAGATATTGCTGGCTGCTAAATTGCACTGTTTTTAATTTTTTTTTGTAATTTGGGCTCTGTCTTTTGCCGGCACCCAAATTTCCCTCTGTAAGCTGCTATAGCTGTAATTAACATTGGGTGGGAAGGGGTTCTGCTGTGCCCTTCAAATACTCCCCGAGTAAAGTGTACCTGTAATGAAAAAAAGATAGATACTCATGTCAGTAGAGCCTTTGGAAAATATGGAGGCTTCTCACATTCTTCTCATCCCCACCCAGTGTTGGACTGGGAGGTTGGAAAGCTGAGGAAATCCACCTGCTTGCCAAGCAGCAGTAATCAGGTGTTGCTGCTCGCAGTAAAGACTTGCTACTCGTTTCTATTGGGAGTGATAACACAGGGTTACTGCTGCTTGGCCAGCAGGTGGATTTCCTCCGTTTTTCCACCTCCCAGTCCAACACTGCCCCCACCGATCCAGCTCTGGAACCATCTGAACCTATTTTACAAGGACTTGTGGAATAGGTTAGCATACCCACACTCCTGTTCGTGTACAAACGCGGCCGCACGGAGCCACTTGTGCATGGAATTTCTTCTGTGCATTAGCAGCTCCATGCACCTGCATAGTGTGGCCTCGCTCACACATGGATGTGACTGTGTAAATGTGAAGAAGAGGGTTCCGACGAGAAGCAGTGGGTTAGAGGATTACAGGAGAAGCCTCTATATCATCCAGAGGCTTCCTTCAGCTGAGATATGTATCTAACTTTAGCAGTTTTTTTTTTTTAGCTTTTTTCTCACAGGTTTACTTAAACCCATAGCAGCTTCAAAAGACTTATCACATTTCAGGTAAGTGCACTGCTTTTTACCTCAGTCGGAAGAACTCGTGGTGCTCTAAATTCTTGGAATGCTTTGATCTCTCTCTCCATGCAGAAAACATAGAAACTGAGAGCAGAAGTCCTTGGTTATTGTCTCACACTGCCCCCTAGTGACAAGTGGCCATAAATACACATTACAGCATAATAATTAGAAGTTCGAAAATGTAACAAAGAAGAAATAAAAAAATGTGCTAAAATAAATTGGCCTGGAGCACTCGCAAGCCTTGAAATAAACTGGCTGCTAAAGGGTTAAAAGCCATGTGAATGGTATTGGCTACGATCAAAGCCTCATGCTCATTGGTTCTTGCCTCCTGGCTTTTAGCCTGCAAGGTTTATTAATGAGTTATTTTTTTCTAAATCTTTTTGGTGTCTCTTTTCATGTGTACATGCAGCATTTTACAAAAAGGTTTACTGGACATCACTCTGTATGACTACAGCAAATGTATTTCATGAGCAGTATGTTCAACTGTCTGCTGAGGCAGTACGATAGTTGGCAATAAATAGGAGTCAGGACACACAACTTACTATTCACTATTAATTTCAAGGGAGGCAATTACAGTTCATAACGTGCACAGCTCTGTGGTTCTCTGCACACTACGCCAGTATCACCACCCAGGTACAACGCAATCCCTTCTTGTCTGGCGATCTCAGCTGATGTACCATTCTTTGGTTTGGCAAATCGGGGCCGCTAATAGTCTGAGATTCCCAAGGAGATGGGTAAGAGGGTAAGGTCAGTTCCAGTTACAATGGGGCCCCTGGGAAAAATGTACTTGGGTGGACCCACTAAACACCCCCTCCCTGTTAGAGGCATTAGAGGACCTTTATTTCTGACAACTAACACCCCAGGGCTCAACCAAGTCTCCCCCAGGTCTCCATCCAGTGTTTTAGTGGCCCCTGCAGGCGCTCGCCAGCATAGCGACTCACCTGTTCTGGTCAGTGCGGTTCCTCCACTAGACTGTGCATTCCCGTCTTTATCTCTGCTGGCCCCCTGGAGACCTACATACAGACCTACAAGTTGGGAAGAGACCAGAGGAGGCCCCGCAGTGCCCGTGGGGCAGCACAATGGCGCAGTGATTAGCACTCTTGCTTTGCAGCACTGGGTCTCTAATTCGAATCCTGTCCAGGGCACTATCTGCACGGAGTTTGTATGTTCTTCCCGTGTCTCTGTGAGTTTCCTCCGGGCACTGCGGTTTCCTCCCATACCCTAAAACCATACACATAAGTTAATTCACTTCTCCCTAAATTGTCCCTAGACTACTATACATACACTACACAATACATACATAGACATACATTTTACCTCTGGTGTGAACTTGTATTACTGGGCCTACCTAACCAGCCCATAATCACATGATCATGTATCTTGTACCGTTTGCCTTGTATAACTTTGTTCTATGTTGTATAACCTTGTTACGTCTGTCATTCTTGTATCATTGTATGTATTTATTGTCCAGTGCTGCATAATATGTTGGCGCTTTATAAATACAATAAATGATAATAACAATAACAATAAAACTATGGTAGGGATTAGATTGTGAGCCCCTCTGAGGGACAGTTGGGACAAGACAATATACTCTATTGAAAATGTCAGCGCTATATAATTACTATATAATAATAATAATAAATAAATGTATATTTTATCTCCACCTAATTCTATTGCTTTCTGCCTGGAACCAAACAGCATTACTGCGTTTGATGGAATGCATTTAAGTAGTCTGTTTTACAAACATGAAGATATCCAAACTCTGTAAAGAAGAAACGTCATTCAGTAAATCGTATTGATCTTGCAATTGTGCAGAGACGTGAGAAACTTTAAGCATAAGTGAGCTAATCCTGAAAGTATGGTGTGTGGATGTCAGCATTAGGCATGAAATCTGGTACATCTTTTACTTTGTTCATCCATGGTTCTAATAGGAGTAGATGACGCAGATCTGTCTTCCCACACTGTAACCTTCATCTCCCACTTCTCCTGACAAGAACTCATCTATGCCTCTTCATTCTTTTATCTGAGCTCATTTTGTGTACGCTAAATAATTTATGTTCTTTTCCGGAAATCTTGCGCTTCTGCCAGGAACATGCCTTAGAACATAGTATTCCAGACTTGCGTACTGTAGTGCTAGGCAGATTGTGATGTCTTTGTATGTATGACACTCATAAAAGAAAGAAGTTTTGAACCAGGATGATACCATTTATTGACTAACTTAAAAGAATAAGAGTAAGCTTTCGGCTGTGCAGCCTTTGCCAGACTTCAATCCTGTTTGCTTACAAGATATTGCAAAAGACAGCTATATACATGCAACATTGAAAGGGATACATAGATTTTTTACAAGCATAAATATATGTCAATAAGATGCCTTAAATGAAACAGAACATCTAAATGGGTTCTTGAGAGGTTTTTAGTTCAGAATCAGAATCAATTTATTTTTCGCCAAGTAAGTTTGCCAAGGAATTTATCTTGGCAGTTGCTTAACAAACACAAACAAAAACAATACAAGGACAGACAGTGTGAATATTACAAGTTAAGGACATTATAAGTATAGTGGCAGTAACGCAATGTGAGAATTGTTCATGTTTAGTTCTGTGCTGATTACTTTCAGTCCTAGCAGCTCTAACGTGGTTCAGCATTAAGTATGGCTACCGCTTGAGGAAAAAAACTGTTCCTGTGTCTAGGGGTTTTGGTAGCAATTGACCGGAATCTTACTCCTGAAGGCATGCGCTGGAAGATGGAGTGAGCTGGGTGAGAGGGGTCAGAGGCAATTTTGGTTGCTCTCTTTCTGCACCTGCTAGTGTAAAGATCCTGCAGGGAAGGTAAACTACAGCCAATTATCCTTTCCGCTGAGCGGATGATGCGCTGCAGCCTCCCCTTTTCTAATGCTGAGCAGGAGCCGAACCATACAGTCATAGATGATGTTATGGTGGATTCGATGATTGCAGTGTAGAACTGCACCATTAGATTTTGAGGTAGGCCAAACTTTTTCAGCTGCCGTAGATGGTACATTCTCTGTTGTGCTTTCTTGACAATAGCGGCAGTGTTGTTGTCCCATTTTAAGTCGTTTGAGATCGTGGACCCAAGAAACTTGAATGACTCTACTTGGGTTATAGTTGATTTATGACTAATAGATAAGACCCCCTTGATTACTCAATCTTCATAAAATTGGGACTCATACTGTTAAAAAGGCATAGTACATCCTGAGTTAAGAATTTTTTAGCTACAAGCCGAGTGGATGCAATATTTGTTGAGGATGAGAAAGAGTTATGGCATTAAATATCATCAGCCTCTCAAGACCCCATTTAGATGTTCTGTTTAATTTGAGGCATCTTAATGATATGTATTTATGCTTGCAAAAAATCAATGTCTCCCTTTTAAAGGGACTCCGAGCAGTGCAGAAACTATGGAAAGATGCATATCATTTTAAAGCTCTCTTTCTCCTCTTTCTAATGATATATAAACCACCGCCCTACGCCTTTTAGTTTTTGCTATTTTTGCGATTGAAATTGCCGCGGCCGCGATTTCAATTGCGAAAATAGAGAAAACTAAAAGGCGTAGGGCGACGATTTAGGTGTCGCCAGAAAGAGGAGAAAGAGAGCTTTAAAATGATATCCATCTTTCCATAGTTACTTTTATTACACAGGACGACTTTTTCCTAAAGTCAGCAGCTCCATTCTGCTGTAGGGAGCTGCTGACACTGGGGAAAGTGTCGTCCTGTGTAATACAAGTAACTATGGAAAGATGGATATCATTTTAAAGCTCTCTTTCTCCTCTTTCTGGCGACACCTAAATCGTTGCCCTACGCCTTTTAGTTTTCTCTATTTTCGCAATTAAAATCGCTGCCGCGGCAATTTCAATCACAAAAATAGCAAAAACTAAAAGTCGTAGGGCGGCGGTTTATATATCATTGGAAAGAGGAGAAAGAGAGCTTTAAAATGATATGCATCTTTCCATAGTTTCTGCACTGCTCGGAGTCCCTTTAACGTTGCATGTATTCCAAAATCTTGTAAGCAAACAGGACGAAGGCTGCACAGCCGAAAGCTTACGCTTATTCTTTTAAGTTAGCCAATAAATGGTATCATCCTGATTCAAAACTTCTTGCTTTTATTGATGGCTAACACGTTGCAACACTCTACTGCTACTCATGAAAGAGTTATCTCTAATATTGATGCCTTTTAAGTTCACCAATATATTAGCTTCACTACCGATGTGAAAGTACCTTATTTGTGAGGTTGTCTACTGTCATGTTCCACACCCGAGGCAAGATTTCATTAGAATTCTGTTCTAACACAACAACATTATTTTTACAGGAGACCGTAGAGAAGGCATGTAAAACACTTGCCATAGCTGTTAGTTAGAATCCAGCTGTCTTACTTTTTATCAGAGCCTAGCTGTGATTTAGTCAGAGGAAGATAAGAACTGATAACTGATGATTGGCTGGGGAATTAACTCACTCCAAATCCATTTTTCCTGTTTTATTTTTGAAATACAAGTATGGATAGGATTAGCCTCATGCAGTGAGTAAGGTAGCGGAAACTTCCATTCGGGGGGGGGGGGGGGGGGGTGGGGGGATGGCCAAAGTTTGACAATCAGTTGGAACACAACTTCCTTTCCTTATCTAGTGTATATTGCATTGTTGTTTTTCTTCTCTAGGGCAGAAGACAGTCTACCAGGAATGGCCATTCACAAGCAAACAGTGTTTAAATGAGAAAAAAAAAACATGTAGGGGAATAAAAAATAAACAAACTTCTGTTGACCTGAGTGGATGAGAATTAACCCCTTAGCAGCCACATATAGCAAAGCTGCAGGGCTGTTTTTTTTCTGCCGCTGGGGAAGTGTGCATTGCCCACTATGGCAGGGTATGCAGAGCAGCTCATGTCATATTTACTTGTTTCGGGAGGCGGGGTCAGTTCACCTCTCCTCCACTTGCGGCACTGCAATGCTGACATCTTCATCAGAGTTCTGATTACATGATATGACATGTGATCGTAAACCAGGGGATGGTGTCAGTTTTACAGTGCCGACCAGTGGTGTAAGAGGGGTGATGGAAGAGTCTCTTGCAACACTGACTCCATTCTCTGCGTTAGGATCACGTCATGTCATGTGATTAGAACTCAGAAGAGGATGCTAAGAGTGCAGCGCTGTGGGTCGTTAATGCCACCCACAGTGAGTGGCATTAAAGATAGAGGAGAGTTGTGGGATGTGCTCCAAAGCCTGGGACGAATGGAAGAGGAGATGAGTTATTTCCCCGCTGGCTGTCTCCGCATCAGAGAATGCGCTGCATGGCCTGCTATCTGGAGGGAGAGTGCGGAAGGGAGGGACCCAGGTGAGTCGGGGTGGTCCGACCCTCCTTCCTACCGCTGTGCCCCCCCCCCTTCCTGGCTGCTACCCCCCTCCAGTTCACCTCACAGCGGGCGGCGGTAAGCTGGGTGGCACACTTCCTGGTCCTGCCTTGTGCCTCCCCCAGACTTTTGTCGCCTGAGGAACCTTCCTCACTCCACCTCATGGGTGGACAAGGCCTGACCCTGGCAAGCATTATTTAACTCAAAATAATGTAAGCAGGGCCCTTAACAGGTTTAAACACTTCAGTTTACCCCATTTTTCTGTTGTCCACTACCCTTCTCTAGTAAATCCCTCCACCCTAATGAAGCAGAGTAGGGTTAGTGTCACAAACAATAGTAGAAATGAGGAGGCACTCAAAAGGCGTATAAACTTGCGTTTATCAGTATAGTAGCAAACATGACATGTTTCGGGGAAATCCCCTTCCTCAGGAGTACTGAGGAAGGGGATTTCCCTGAAACATGTCGTGTTTGCTACTATACTGATAAACGCAAGTTTATACGCCTTTTGAGTGCCTCCTCATTTCTACTATTGAATCTGCGAGTGTGGATTGGTGACCCACGGAGGGCTAATGCACCGGCGGACCAGGTACAGACCTGGTGTAAGAAGTCCAGCTCAGCAACCCCCCGGCAGTAGTGTCACAAACAAACAGTGAAAAAATGCAAACAGAATCGGTTTTCTGATCGCTGATTGTGTTTCACGTTTCAATTCAGATTGCATGTCTAGGAACAGCAGAGGGCAAAGGCTGGGGTCTGCCCTATTCAAGTGGCTGCCAGCTGCTATTCTGGGATGACAATGTTTTTTCTTTACTCACGTAACAGTTAGGTGTGAACTCTAGCATGAAAATAATCTTCGTTTAGCAGGCAGCTCACACAGACGTGTGAACACCAGCTTGAAAAGAACCATTTGGTAATACACAGCAGAAGCAAGTTTTCAGCTCAGCATGGGGGATCTTTGGGGATTGTGAATTTGCTATTATTATTTGTGTGCAATGAATGTGGCCCGATATAAAAAAAAATAATCACATATTTGGGATTCAAAGATCCCTCCAAAATAAAGGAAAGCCCCAGCCCAGGGACTGGCTCTGAGTTCTGCCCTCAAGAGCGGAGTCCTATATAAGCAAAGGACTGAAATCTGATAACAGTCTTCCCCTTTTTGTACCATCACGTAAGCCTAGAGCCAGCAAGAGGACCGTGCAGCTGGCTTCCATTTGACTGAACTTTTGAAACAAAGGAACCCTCCATTTTGCTTGGATTTCTACACAAAGGACATCTTTCTCCCAAAATCTCCAAGTATTCATTTTCTGTATTTTTGACCTTTTATTTTACCTGTGGCTACAGTCTCTATAATTGTTACATTTAATAATTTTCTGTTTATAATAATTATTTATTATGCCTTTACCATAAAAGACTTAAAGAGAATCTGTATTGTTAAAATCACACAAAAGTAAACATACCAGTGCGTTAGGGGACATCTCCTATTACCCTCTGTCACAATTTCGCCGCTCCCCGCCGCATTAAAAGTGGTTAAAAACAGTTTTAAAAAGTTTATAAACAAACAAAATGGCCACCAAAACAGGAAGTAGGTTGTTGTACAGTATGTCCACACATAGAAAATACATCCATACACAAGCAGGCTGTATACAGCCTTCCTTTTGAATCTCAAGAGATCATTTGTGTGTTTCTTTCCCCCTGCAGAATCTCATGCACTGAAGTTTCAGGCTGCTCTTTTCTTCCTGCAAACAGCTTTGCCCTTGTCTGTAATTCCTCACTATGTGAAAGCCCAGCCAGCTCAGAGGACGATTTATCCAGCTTGTAAAAGATAAGAGAGAAGTTGCTCTAATCTAAATAACACACAGGCAGTGTGCAGAGAGGGGCCTGGAAGGGGGAGTTCATAGCAGAATCACAACACTGAAGAACTTGGCAGCCTTCCAGACACAGGCTGACAAGTCTGACAAGAGAGAGATAAGTTGATTTATTACAGAGACTGTGATAGTACAAAGTGCTGCAGTAAGCCAGAGGACATTAGAATAGCTTTTGGAACTTGTAGGATGATAAAAAACAGGATGCAATTTTTGTTACAGAGTCTCTTTAAGGTCATCTTTTTCGGCGACATACCTGCTTTAAGCATCACAGAAAGAACCCTAGCCTTTCTGAAGATTTCTGAAGATTCACTACCTGAAGTATTGTATTGTTTTATTCAGACCAGAGTGTTTTAACAATTTCATTTGCAGGTTTAGAATAGTCAGAGCAGGTCCTTTGTCCTTCTACAGAGGGGGTGGCAGCCTTTAACCTGAAATATTGTGTATCAAAGTGTTTTGTGTCACTCGCGCGTTCCCTCCTGGCCTGCCTGTTGCTCAATTCCAGTGGTTTCAGCGTATCGAGTGAATCCGCTATATTGGATTGTCTGTGCGTTGGAATAGATTAGGTGGCATTGAGCAGTCCAGCCACTAGGGGGCGTGTGAAAGTTCTTTTCGCTAGTTGTGGGGAGAGAATTTTAGTGCTCCTCATCTGACTTCCTTCTTTATATTTTGAGGTGATACAGTAGATTAACTGTGACCGGTGACTTCATTTTTCTGGAACATTATGCAGGTAAGCAGGACGTTTTGTATCAGGGTGATACCATTTATTGGCTAACTTTAAAATATGTAAAAACTAAAGTTTGACAAATAGGCCTTCTTCAGATGTAGACATTGGAACATTGGGGAGGTTCATTAAAAGAAAGGTTTGAAGGCCTCGTAAGTATTCCTTTCCAGCTTAATTTTATTTATAACCTCTTTATGCTTTCATAGATTAATCTCTATTTTCCTTCTTAGAAGTTTTGTTTCCATATGCAATATATTTACTATAATATTAATTAGGAATATTTTTAAAAGTTTTCCATTTTCCTTCAATGTCCTTCCCTGGTTGTATATTATCCCAGTCCACCACACTTAGTTTATCCCTGAGTTGATTAATCGTTGCTTTTCTAAAATAAATAGTTTTTGTTTTTTTGCTGCTTTACGACCTGTTAATCACCAGATTAAACGTTATCATGTTGTGATCACTATTCCCTAAATGTTCTTGAACCTGTACATTTGGTGCATTATCTGACCTATTCGATAGGACCAAATACAGTAGTGCATATCCTTTAGTTGGTTCTATTTTGGACTTACAAAATAAAAGTTGGAGAGTAAAAAAAAAATTTGCTTCCAACGCAACGAGCCATTGATCCCTTAACTTCCCATTAGGCTGGGTGGCCAGGAGGGAGGAGCCTCCTTGTGTGATGCTTTTCCCTTCTGAACCAAATGAAAATGAAACATCTGCTCACAACTGAACTACACCAGATCCTCAAACCACTTGGCGGTAATCCCGAGTCTCACTAGTGTTAGCCGCTGGGAGGTATGCAGAGACAGGGGCAGCATGGGAATGTTTGTAACTCACCTCCCCCGGGATCCATACACTGTCAGCCATTCTTCTTCCAGTCCTCGAAGTCTCTGGATCCCTTCGGGGGAGCTTGCTATTTTTTGTCATAACGACAGACATGGATCTCACTATAGGGGTACAGCACCACCCAAAGGATGGAGGGAGAATTGCAATGCTGGACCCCAGGGAGGTCAGTCTGTGCAGGGGCTGCCACAGATCTCACTGCAGTATGATTTTTTTCCTGCTGTTAGGTTCTAAAAGCCTGTGAAAAAAGTGCACTTTTTTTAGACCCTAAAATCCAGAAATAATCATACCACCAGGAAGGTTAAAAACAATTTCTTCTGCAGCCTAACTCAACTTGTAGAGGTTGTATCTGAACCAAATCCACATTTACGATTACCATATGAGTGTTCAACACACCCCCCCCCCGCTTCCCCAAAAGGTGCCCAGCTGCCATTTTAATTGCAATGTTCCTGCTTTTGCCAAATTACACAAGAAAATGCTGCGCTTCACCATAGATTAAACAAAATTAGTTCCCATAGATTAACCATTAGTTAACTATAGGAAATAATTAACCATAGATCTGAGACGAAAACAGAGTTGGACAATAATTCTTAGAGAACAAAGAATTAATGTCCATTCTCTCTACCCATCACTAGGAGTTAGTGCTCAGTGTCCCAAAACCACAGCCAATAAACCAAGGGTAGGTGTATCAAGGCCGGAGGAAGGAAAAGCAAGGCAGAAGTGGAGCAATTTCTCAGCACAATCAATCAGGATTTAGCTATTAAATCAAACAAGGATTCTGAGTGATACAATTTTTTTTAATTTTCCCTTATTCTTGTCTTAAAAAAAATCAGTCCCAGCCAATCCACAGTTAGTTTGTTAGCGTTGTTGGAGTTCAGTTTTTGTGTAGTCAAACTCCATAGTGGCGGTGACAGTGGAAATAGTGGTGAAGCAGTGGGTACACTGAAAAAAGTGATGGTGTAGTTTGGTTGCTATGCAACTGAACTCCATAGTGGTGGGGACAGCAGAAATAGTGTCAGTGGAACTGCGGGGGACAATGGAAATATTGGTGGTTTAGCAGTGCATGCAGTCTATAGAGTTCCTGCCAAAGGTACCCAATTCAACGGATTTGAAACAGGAGTGGTAGCTGCCATGTTGAATAGGATAGGACGTCCAGCAGATTATCTCTGTAAGCAGATAGCAGAATGTCCATTCATTTTATAGTCTAAATACAGTATATTCAAAAGAGTATGTTTCCAATAGTTTTTTGGCACTGAGTAATTAAAAAGTTTTATTTGTCCCATTAAAAAAAACTTACAGTGCAAAGTAAAAATAGAAGCCAGTTCTGAATTAGTGTGGGATACTTTTTGTTAATATTCTTCTACACTGCTTTCAATTAAATTTCTATTTCGAACGTTTGTGGGAAATCATGTACTAACCACAATACAAGAAATGTATTAGTTTTTCTTTAATGCGGAAGGGACATTGTCTTTTGCCAACAATGGCACATACTTTGGTTTCACATCAAATGAGTTTTGACTGCTTTCAAATGTGTTTAAGTTTGGGGTTAGAAATGTCCAGTCTGGCATTAAAACTGAGACATACAGAGTGCGTGACCACCGCAGAATCCTGGGACAGCTGAGAATTGCACATCGAGCTGGAAAGAACACCATTAAATATAAATAATCTATATTCGTAGTTTGAAATAATTGCTGTATACAATATTTTAAGAATAAGCTCTCTCCAGTTTTTGTTTGGAATAAAACGTAACTTGAAACATGTTTCTTACTAATGTGTATCATATGAGCATATGAATTGCTTACTGTGTTTTACTATTTTGCACTAGTTTTGAAGTTAAAACAAATTTTAAAAACGTTTTGGACAGAAAAGTGAAGGGCTAGAACTCCTCCCAAAAATGTACTGGGGTGAGGAGGATCCCCTCTGGTTAAGGGCTCTGCCTCTGACACAGGAGACCAGGGCTTGAATTTTTGCTCTTCCTGTTCATGTGTAAGCCAATATCTATACAGTGAGGAGACCTTGGGCAAGACTCCCTAACACTGCTGCTGCCTAGAGAGTGCACCCCAGTGGCTGTAGCTCTGATGCTTTGAGTCCGCCAGGAGAAAAGCGCAAATATAAATAAATGTTCTGTGTTTTGTCTTTTCCTACTTTCCCTAAATTATTAGAAATATCAGAATTATCTAGATTTGTATTATGATTTTTATTTTAATTATGAAGGAAGGGAAGTTTTGCATAGATGGACACAGACAGTTATAATTTTAAATTTACAGCCCGATCCAACTCACTTTTTTTTATCTTCTGTTTAAAATAACTTTCCAGTACTCTGCAACTGAAAAAGTACAAAAAGTAGGTGAAAAAGTATTGTCACAATGATTCTGAGTATTTTCTTGCTTGCCATCAGCTTAAAACAGAGTTCCCCAACCCTGCCCTCAACAGAGGCATAGCTAGGGTTTTCAGAGCCCAAAGACAAAGACAGTTTTTGCCCCTCCCCCCCCCCTCCCTCGACAAAATGCGTGTGAACTTGCATCTGAGTGTAAAAAGCAGAAAACCGAGAGCCCAATATAGTGTAGTATGTATTGGAAGATGGGAGAAAATATGAATCGTAAGTATTAAACTACAGAAATGCAGGTTGGACAGGTTTTGTGGACAGATTTGTAGGTCAGACACAATATCTTGAATCTGATTCTGGACTGGATAGGAAGCCAGTGGAGGGATTCACGGAGGGGAGCCGCCCTGGTGGAGCGATGGGAGGAGTGGATAACTCTGGCTGCCGCATTCATGATGGACTGCAGTGGGGCTGTTTGGGTCATAGGGAGACCAGACAGAAGGGAATTGCAGTAGTCGAGGCGGGAAATTATGATGGCATGGATGAGGCGTTTGGTGGTGGCAGAGGTCAGGAAAGGGCAAATCTTACAGATGTTTACGAAGGTGGAAGTTACAGGACTTTGTGAGGTTTTGGATGTGGGGAGTGAAGGAGAGTGCAGAGTCCACGGTGACACCCAGACAGCGGGCTTGAGAGGTAGGGCTGTTATGGGGTAATGGCCATTTTCAAAACGGAGAATTCCATTGATCACAGTGGACAAACAGGACTTTAGAGAGGAGAAAAAGATTGAGGAGTAGACTACACAGGAGATGTATGACCTGTGTATGTATATTTGACTCTTAATCTTCTCAATGGCAGGAAGATGCAAATTGAACAGCAGTCCCACCCACAGAGTCTGATGTCTTAAATTTGCTTTTGGTCATGTGATCAACATTTTTTGACAGGTTTTTTGGCTGTAGGAATCTGGCCATACCCAGTGCTTCAAAATGATCAAGACCTTTCTGGAAAGAATGGATTCCTACCACACACACTGCACTTTGATTTTCAATAGATGAAAATCGATCAAACTGCAATGATGCACTGTTCAGTGTAGTGCAACTTAATGGGCCATTGATCTACTGCTTTTCCTGCCCCGCCCCCGATCAACTTAGATTCTCTGTCTTGTCCGACTGATTTGATCAATCAAATTTGACATTTTAAGGGCATCAATTACCATTGCCATCAATTTCTGTCCAATTTGATCAGTGTGATCAAATCGGCAGGAGATTGAATGGGAAAATCGATTTTTGTATGGGCACCTTAAATGATTCCAATTTCTCATAAAAGATAACATTTGAACCAGTGGCATAACAATGGGGACTGTGGCCACTGCACTCAGGGGGGGTGCCCACTCAGGGCCATTTTGGGGGGCAGGAGGGGTTGCAGCATGAGGGGAGAGCATGCCCACCTACATTGGTGGGGAGGGGGCCACGCCCCCCTCCCCACCTCAGGCTCTCCCCTCAGCGCTCCCCCTCCAGCATTAAATAGGTGGCAGCAGTGGCAGGCAGGAACAAAGACATACCTCTATGCATTCCACCGCCGCAGGTTCTGCTCTCTAAGCGTCTGACGCTATTTCCTGTTTATCAGGAAGTAGCATGCGGCACTTAGAGATCGGACCTCTGCGGTCGAACACATAGAGTTCCTGTGTTCCTGCCTGCCGCTGCTGCCACCTATTTAATGCTGGAGCGGGAGCGATGAGAGGAGAGCCAGAGGTGAGGGAGGGGGGAATGGCCCCCCTCCCCACCAATGTAGGTGGGCATGCTCTCCCCTCATGCTGCGACCCCTCCTGCCCCCCAAAACTGAGCTGAGCGGGCCCCAGGGTGGGGGCCCATCCAAATTTTTGCACGGTGGCTCCATGATTTCTAGTTGAGCCCCTGATTTGAACATTATCATTATTAAGCTGTTATGTGCTTTTTGTAGATCTGTGCCTGGAGATGGTCTTTAAAAATGTAATAAACATTATATCCCCTCTAACTACAAGTTCCATTTAACCTTAACAGTTTATATTTTTTAACAAGATATAACTATAATAAGATGTATTATAGTGTATATAGTTTATATAGATTTTTTTCTATAAACTAGAAATGCTATTATAGACATATTGGGCCATATCCAAATCACTTTATTTCCAATGGTGTCTCCTAGAAGATCATTTTTAAACTTCTTTTTTAACTATCTTTTCATCTATCTGCTATTGAAAAGAACTAAAAGGTACGTGAAAAAGTACTGTCAAAATTATTCAGACGATATTCTTGCTTGCTGGTGTCTTAAAAGCCATTTTATTACTAAGGTGTTCAATTTTCGCCTAGGAGAAAACTTAGGAGAAAAAGTGAATTGCATACTGGGCTGGCTCTAAACTTTTTGCTGCCTGAGGCCTGCCAATCAAAATGCCGCTCGAGGGCCCATGCCACCTGACGCAAATACGTCACTTGGCGTCATGGGCCAACCGCCTCTGATTGCATATGGCCTATTGACTTTTAGCACCAAAGGAATACTCCCTGCTTGGTACTGGTTCAGACAGGGTCTGTCCATGTCGTATAGGAATCCAGTAGAAGCATTTATGTCAATGCATTTATCGTTGATTGGAGGACTGTTGTGGTCGATGAATTTTCTGAGATTCTGCGTTGTTTGCGTTCACAATTCCGTGTCCCCGTAGGAGCTCAAAACACGACAATGGAACTACGGCACCTAATGTCAAACTCTTTTCTGTACGGAAGCAGAAAAGCATTTATCATTGGCTAAACGTAAAAACCGGCAGCCGGCCGTGTGAAGCAGCCCTTACTGTATGTGTAATGTTTATGTTATGTAACACCAACATCCAATAAGAATTCACTGATATGAAAAAAAAAAATATCTTCCCAAAATGTTCACTCTACAATTATTCAGAAATGGAAAAAAAAAAGCATTCTGTGGTGATGGTGCTGAGATCTGTGACATACCAGACATAGCTGCACTGTGATACCTTTTCATTAACAGTTTAATTTTGTGGCTTCTTTTAAGTCTTTTTAGTCCAAACCTATATTTTTGACGGAGCAGAAAGTACAGATCTCACAGAGAAATGTTCCTTGTTATACATTATTTCCAATGCATGGGTTTTATAATTGGTATAATTAGGATTTTCTATATTATCCAAATACCCAAATGTGTATAATGGAAAAAACTAACGAATATATATCAAACCAGCATTTAGTTTAACAAATTAGTTCAGTTAAAATGAATATGTATATAGACAAAAAAAAGTCTACCCCATCTGCGCCATCTGTGACTGCAGAGATAAAGCACTGGCACATACTACGTAATGCTGGGAATACACATTTTTTTATGCCAGGTAGATGGCTCGATAGATCATTTCCAACAGGTCCGATCTGATTTCAATCATTTTTCTGATTGATTTTCACATAGAAGTGAATGTAAATCAATCATCAGAAAAACCATCGGAAAATCAATAAGAAAATCGATAGTTAAGTAAATCTGCCAATAAAAAAACTAATTGTCAGAATCTGCTCTGTTGGTCTTAATTCTCTGGACTGTGTTGTTTCCTATGCAGTTTGCATAGTGCAGTCCAGGGAAAAGAGACCTTTCTGTCAGTTTGAAAGGCTGACTGATTTGCATCCTCTTGTCATGCAAATTGCTTATCTGCTTCCTTTGAAGATTTCTAGTATAAATGTCATTTCCTCCCAGAATTCCTCGCTCGACATAGTTCCTCTGTAGGGAAACTTACCTTAGAGCCCCAGCATCTTGTTACTACATTCTAGTGTAGTTAATTTTTGGGGAGTGCTCCTTGCACTCCTATTTAGTACAGTCAGGTTTGTGTTTAATTTGTACTGCCTATTCTGTCTTGTCTGTGCGATTGTACTATTGCCAGCGGTGGCTATAGTAAATCGTTCTGTCCTGTTCTTAGATCGCATTCACCCTAGCGTTAGAGGCGGTGGATCTTTCTTGTCTGAACCCTGGAGTATAACCTTAGCTGCGGTTGCTACTGGTTACTCCTTCTGTCTGTCTTAGATCGCATTCGCCCTAGCGTTAGAGGTGGTAGATCTTTCTTGTCTGAACCTTGGAGTATAACCTTAGCTGCGGTTGCTATTGGTTACTTCCTTCTGTCTGTCTTGTCTGAAACAAACGCTTGCTGTTGTCTGGTGTGAGGCAACCGATTAGCAAGCGTTCACGTTATCTGTTTGTTTTCTTTCTCCGTGTTCATTTGTTAGTCAGGGTTGGTACATTTTGCCACTGTTGCGCTTAACGTGCGGGGGCCGTACCGTGAACGTGCTTTGTCGCTATTGCGCTTAACGTGTGGTGACCGCGTTTAGCTAGTTCGTTTGTTATTTTCATTGGCGTTCTGATTGTGGTGATTTGCTGTGTCTTCCTTACTCAGTTTACGCTCTGTCTTTACTAAGTCTTGTGTTGCTGATAGCTATCGCCTCTCAAAACCGCATCGCCCCCCTAAAATCCATCATGAACGCAGCAGCCAGACTCATCTACTCCTCCCACCGCTCTGTCTCCACAACTCCCCTACGCAAATCCCTTCATTGGCTTCCAATTCACTTCAGAATCAACTTTAAGATCCTATGTTTGGCATACAAATCCTTACACAAGTCCTGCCCAACCTACATCTCTGACCTGGTCAGCAGATATACACCTGGCCGCCCACTTCGCTCCTCCAACGACCTCCTCTTAACCACCCCACGCATCTCGCACTCCCATGCCAGACTGCAGGACTTCACTAGAGCTGCCCCTATCCTGTGGAACTCTCTCCCGCTGCCCATCAGGCTTGCTCCCACCTTCAACACCTTCAAAAAAGCACTCAAAACTCACTTCTTCAAGGAGGCCTACATCCACTCGACACTACCCTAATCCTTTCTGCCAATAACTTCTTGATGCACCCCCTCCTTTTGTGTCACCAGCCCCTCCCTCTAGATTGTAAGCCTTTGGCAGGGCCCTCTTCCCTTGTGTATCATACTTGACTGTGTGCACTTTACCCAGAATTTGGAACTGGTAATTTTTTACCACTACCATTCCAGTTTATGATCTGGCATTGTACTATTATCTGCATTGTGTTGTGTATCTTATTGCTATTACCTGTATTGTTGTATCTATGGTCCGTTACCTGTATTGTTCTGTCAACCCTGTTATCATTGTCTGTAAGCCTATTTATTGTACAGCGCTGCGTAATATGTTGGCGCTATATAAATCTAATAAATAATAATAATAATAATAATCTTGCGATTAGCTTTCTTACTCTGGTCTGATCTGATGTGATATGTTTACCGTCGCTGGGTGGCGACTAGATTGGTAGACATTCACATAGTCTATCTCTGTTCTTGCTTTCTTCTGAGTTGCTACTTTGTTTGCTCTGTTCTGTTTTAAGTCGTGCAATTCCAATCTGACATCTGTGGTTGTACAGAGAACCTGCTTCTCTGTACTCCACAGCTCCACCTGTTGATTGGAATTTCCCTCTGCACATGTGTTTGCACATACTGGGTACAATTCTTCCTTGATTGTGGGGATTTCCATCTGCTTCAGCGCACCTGGAGTGCGCTGTCGGTGGAAATCGACCGCAGATCATTACACTAATCGTGTATTCCCAGCATAAGAGTGGTACTACATGTACACATGTTTATCTCATGCTCCATGTCACTTCAGGTGTACGTGTGAAATCGCCGCTGGGAGACTTGGGCGCAGGGTAAAGCTGATATAGGCTTACCCTACTCCTGCACAAGTCCCAGCGGCGTATATTACTAATCCCCCTCCATGTCGACATGGATGGTATCGAATTATAGTGTTTTAAAAGTAACTTAAGCTTCGTCTTCTGATGGTGCCAAAGTTACTCACTGTGCGTTGCTATAACCGTAATTCCTATTACGGTCTATGGTAGTGCTGGCTACACCCAAATATCCTGTGCTGAACCCTGAAGTGAAGGCTTTAATTGCACTTCTGCTTTAGTGTAGACTTCTGAGTAAGTAATGAACCAATGATACAAACAGAGAGATGAGACTTCTGTGAAGCACTGTATACCAAACAGTCAGCCCCGGCCCGCCCATGAGGCAGAGTGAGGCAGGTTTCTCAGGTAGCAGAAGTGGGGGGGGGGCAGCACCCACCTGGCCGTGGGTGGGTGGGGCGCCGAGCTGGAGAGGGTAGCAGCCAGGAAGGGGGAGCAGCGGGCACAGTGGTGAGGGGGGGGGGTCGGACCTCTCCTCCCTCACTACTCCCCCTCCAGCTATTTTCCCTGCATTTAAGCCCTAAGCGAGCAGGCCGTGGAAGCGATGACTCACCTTCCTTCTTCCATTCCAGATTTACGTTCAACCGCTCGCATCACTTCCTGCAATGCTGACCACTGACCAGCAATGCAGGGAGCATTCTAAGCCTGTCAAAGCTCAGGGGTGCCTCCCACGCATTGCACTCCAGGGGAAGAGGGACGGGTGTAGACTCTCGCGTGCGTGCAGTACAAAGCCGTCCCGTATTCGCACTAGGGCTCCTGAAGACTTCCAAAGCCTCCCGCAGTGGGGATTCGAACCGAGGTGACATCACTGGAACGTGGGTTAACAGTTTCAGAACTTTGTTTTTCTTACCTAACCTCATTTTTAGCTGCACAGAAGAAAACTGCCCGGGCATTTTCCCCCTAATGCTGTGCAAAGCATGATGGAATTTCTGATGTTGTTGTTCTCCTTCTGCTGTTTTTTGGAGGAATTTTTTTTTTCTTTTTGAATTTGAGATTTGAAGCCTAGAGCACGCAGCTGGGAGGGGTGATCAGGACAATGGACAGTTGGAACTGTGTCTCATGCTCCCTGTCACCTCCTTTCAACCAAAAAGATGACTGCCCCCATGAAATCACAAACATTTACCTGTTCTGTGGGTAAGAGATTATATTACCTATCTATTTTAATTAACATAACTAATGTAACTTAATGACATTATGTTAGTTTAGGCTAAAGTTCCCCTTTAAACTGTATTTCAGCTGTGATGATATTACTGCTAACAAAAAAAAAAATAGAGACAAAATTTAATTTTATAATGGTTCTCTAAAAAAAAACAGCTGTAAATATTTATTTTCTGTAGACTCATGCTCTGCTTGGAGATGCTTCAACATTGCGCAACTTGATTGCTGTCCAACTGAAATAAAAAATGTATGTCTCCTTAGCACCATCCCAGGACATCTTCAAAACATGTTTTCAATTTAACTCAGAAAGCTGTTATAAAATAAGGATACCAAACTATTGAATTCCAATTGTTTGATGGTGTGCTTCTGTTCAGTTTAGATTTTTTTCTGTTGTGTTCCCGGTGGGAAATCTGACTTTTGCAAAACAGCGATAAACTAACCACAGTGCTATTTTAAAACTTGTTTGACTCATTAGTGCAACATTTCCCAGTTTTTGGTGTTAGAATAGTGCATTGTACCTACTGCTTTCTCCTAGTATTTATGGTTCTGTCAGTAGGGGACAGTGTTAAACTATCCACAACAAGTAAGTTAGTTTTGTTAATAAAGATTCAGAAATATAATGCAAGGTGTAAACTGATGTACTAAACCTGAAATATGATCAGAGTAGTAGCAAAAGGCTAAAATTAAATGCAAGTACTCTGAGAAACAATATCACAAACTGATTCCTCTAGAGAATGAGCCCCTTAAAGGCACTAAAATATAACTTTTATTGAGTTATTAAAATTATGGGGCAACGACACAAGAGTCATTTATGATGCAGACTCAAAACACAAAGTGTCATGGGTATGTACGTTAATGAATGCTGCAATCAGTCCATCAATCTATCACTTTTGGTGTGTTTAACACCTAGACTGGTTCATAGCAAGAACTGCCACAGGGGTGGAACTCAAATGCATGGGGCCCCCTGGACCCATAAGCCCTTAAAACCCCCTCAAGTCCCCCAACCCCCTACTGCAAGTGGCAATAAGCAAAAAATAATAATAATAACTAAGTAAAAAAGAAAGAAAGAATATATATAGTTCCCGGTTAAGGAGATAGGGACTGTAGGATCATTCTTAACTTGAAACTGTCCATAAGATGTGCTGTCTCTGTCCTTATGCCCCCCTGTTTCTCCATCCCTATGCCCTACTGTGCCTTCAGTGTCCACCTCTGTGTCACCTCTTCTCCCCTTCCCCCGCTGTATCACCTCTGTCCCGCTGTGCCCTCAGTGTGCCATAGTAAAAGGTATTTTTACCAGTTTAAAAAAAATTATTTGATTTTTTCAAAATTATTTTTTTTTCTAAAACTACAACGTCCTTCAAAAATATTTTTTACTTGTTTCCAGCAGAATCAAATTTCACATCTGTATCTGCAGGTCGATCACAAGTCAGGTGTTCATAAGTTGGGGACTATATATATAAGAAATCTTCACTTGACCCTGCTCTGCCATCCAACTACCGCCCAATCTCTCTCCTCCCTTTTGCCTCGAAAATTTTTGAACGCCTGGCCCACCAACGCCTGACCAACTTCTTTAATTCCAACTCCCTTATCGATCCTCTGCAATCTGGTTTTCGCACAGCCCATTCTACAGAAACAGCCCTCACCAAAGTGGTCAATGACCTTGCCCTTGCCAAAGCCGAAGGTAAATACTCCATCCTGCTCCTCCTGGACCTCTCCTCGGCATTTGACACTGTCGACCACTCCCTCCTCCTCCACTCCCTGCAGCTAATGGGCATTCAGGACCTAGCCTTAGCCTGGATCTCAAAAAACAAAAAAATGAATCGCACACCACTGTGGAGGTGCTGGACCAATGTATACTGCAAGAAAAATCGGGAAGGTCCGCACACTCAAATAAAGCAAGTTCGGGTTTATTCAACCAATGTGACACAAGTCCACTCCATATACCGACGACTCATTTCGGGGCCCCATGGGGTCCAGTTTGTCAAGGTAAAACAGTACAGAATGGTAACAATGTGTAGACTGACAGTGCACCTAATAAGCAAACAGTTCACAACATGGCCCCACCCCCTAAATTCAAACATATCATGATTTGCATATGCAACACTTTCCATTATGATAACACATAATGATCCTGTTGTCATAAACTGTACACACTGTGTACCATCACTTTCACTGTGCATAAGCTGCATAGTACCTGTAATGCATAACATCAGTCCTTGTCTCCAAGCTGCTGGACAACCTGATTGTCCCTGCGACGCGCACTGGGGGCGGAAATCCCGCCTCTCCCGTGATGCACTGTGCGGGAGTATGTGACAGGCACCCGTGGGATTCACTCACCGGGCGCTACGTCACATCTCGCCGTTACTGGCTGCTTCTGATCCGTACTGATTGGCGCATCCGCATGTTAGGTAGACCGTGATAGGCTCAGACAGCGAACCTGTCACACCTTCTCCTGGTCACATGATGGTTGCTAAGCAACCAGTCTGCTGCCGTCCCCGCATGTCAGTCATGCTGGGAGGAACATTACCTCCCCTACGTCATGACCCACACCACACCTCCAAGCGGAGGAAGGCTCAGCCGCATAAAGATACGCATAGGTCACTGGGTTGCCAGGCAACCCATTGTAACATATGCCAACCATGCGTACATTGCCCGTCACAGTAGAAAATCAGGATATCCAGCAGAAATAATACCAGGGGTCAGTCCTAAAGGCTGAAAAAATCAGCCAGGTATCGGCGCCAGGTCATCTCTCCTACTAAATTAACTTGCCAAGCCAGTATCTGATTGCACTGACATAAGAACCCACAAAGGTATTTGCATCTGCAAAAACAACACGACATTCAGCAAAAGGCACAGCGACAGATGAATATGGAAAAATGCATAAGCCATGGTGAGGAAGGGACAAGTAAGACTGTGTACTTACATACCACCAATAAAAAAGACCGTAAAGAGACAACACCGTGAGGAACAGCAAAGAAAGACCCCTGTAAACCTAAGAGGAAGGAGAGCCTAGAAGTATAAAAAGAACAATATTAGATAAAATATACATATATATACATAATGTACATCATTGCACATAATGTGCAATTCCTCCTTCAGTATTCATATACACCTAATCACCTTGCTGGTAGGAAACAGGCCAACCCATTATAAGTGTTTAACCCTGCAGGGGCCACTGTGTTTAATGTATAAATCCAAAAGGCCTCCCTCTGCAGCAGCAAGCGTTTGCGATCCCCTCCACGTCTGGGTGCCTGGACCCATTCAATGACCATCCCCCTTAGGGAATGGACCTGATGTTTTTGTTCTAGAAAATGTAGAGCAACAGGCTTAGTGGAATCAGGGGTTTCCCCTTTCTCAACTGCCCTGTACATCGTCCGTATGTCACTCCGGTGTCGCTGAAACCGTTTTTTGAACGGGCCTTTGGTTTTGCCAACATAGGCCATCCCACATGGGCATTTGAGGATATAGACCACATGGTCTGTATCACAATTCACATAATCCTTGATCATGTATTTCCTCCCACTGTGTGGGTGACAAAAGGCGTTACCCGTAATAAGGGAGTTGCAAATGTTACATTTGTAACACCTGTAACATCCCGTACGTTCTGAAAATTTAAATGGTTTTTGCATATATTTCTGCCATGGATCAGCCTTAACCAGAGTGTTCCGGATGTTCCTACAGTTTTTATATGCAAAAAGGGGTTTCTCTCTCACCACTGGTTCCAATTTCTTAACGGCCTGTAGGATGACATTGTTTTTATTCAATAAGTTTTAAGTGCCTTCCTTTCATTAATCGTAAGGTTATGTTTGGGTCGAATAGTGTCTATTGATTGTATAACTTCATATTTGGTCGTCTGTATGAAGGTTTCAATAGATGGAAACTGACCTGGGGGGAGAAAGTTACTCCTTAGTTTGAATGGTATAGTAGATGCTGGCTTCACAATTTTAGGATCCTTGAAGAAATGTTGTTTAAGTTTCATACTGCGTTCATACCTAAACATGTTGACTTCAAAATCGAATTTGTTGAAGCCTGCGTATGGGCAAAAGGAAAGTCTCCGTGATAAGACACTTATCTCATCCGGGGAAAGATCTCTGTGTGACAAGTTCACTACCGGTGTTTCTGTTGCCTGGTCTGTATCGGGGAGTATTGATCGGGCCTTGCTTTTCCTGCCCCTCCTGGGTCGGCGCCTCCGGCACCCCCCTGAAAAGGGCGCTGGAGGTTGTGAGATGGACCTGATGCACTATCACTATCAGAGGTGGGGTTTTCACTCACAATATCACTTTCCTCACCTCTTGGCCTTGGTTTGGGTTTCCTAGGACGACCAGGTTTTCTGGGGAACCTTGGTGGAAACCTGGGATTTCCTCCTTCCCTAATGCCACTCAACCACGGGTAGACACGCTCCTCTTGATAGTCCTGGCTGACCAGTTTAAACATTTCCCTTTTGTACTGCCTTTGTTGTTCAGTGTATTTGTTAATGTCAACTTCAAGTTGATCCAGATCTTTCTGTAGATTAATCTCTTTGCCTGATTTCAGTTTATGCTGGATATGGGCGTGCACCTTGCCTATCTCTTTGTTGGTGCCACCCACTAAAACTTTCACCTCTTCAATGACCATCAGCATATAGTTTAAAGAGTGCTGGGTGGATAATGCACACCACCGTATGCAAAACTCATGCTTATGCCGGCTGATTGTAGGTTGTATTTGGAGCCTGAACCCCTTTTTTTTAGCCTGGATCTCCTCCTACCTCTCCAACCGCTCCTTCACAACATTTTTCAATGGATCCTCATCCACTCCTACACCCCTCTCAGTTGGTGTTCCTCAAGGTTCCGTCTTAGTACCACTACTGTTCTCACTCTATACTACCTCAATTGGCAAAATCATCTCCTCCAATGGTTTCAATTACCACCTGTATGCCGATGACACCCAGATATATCTCCACACCCCAGATCTCTCCTCCTCTACCATGGACAAAGTCTCTGCCTGCCTCACATCCATTTCCTCCTGGATGGCTGCCAGGTACCTGAAACTTAATTTGGACAAGACTGAGCTTCTAATATTCCCACCCTGCACAGCTGCACCCCTCCCAGATCTGCACGTCACTATTGAAAATACTACTATCCACCCTACCTCCCAAGCCCGCTGTCTAGGCGTTACTCTGGACTTTCCTTTACAGCCCACATCCAAGGTATTGCCAGATCCTGCAACTTCCACCTCCACAACATCTCCAAGATCCGCTCCTACCTGTCCCCTGACACCACTAAACTCCTTATCTCCCACCTAGACTACTGCAATTCTCTTTTGTCTGGCCTCCTCTCTAACCGTACTGCCCCACTTCAATTGGTAATGAATGCGGCAGCCAGACTGATACATTCTTCTCATGACAGTGCCTCTACAACTCCGCTCTGTAAAGCCCTACACTGCCTCCCCGTCAGCTTTAGGATCAATTTCAAAATCCTGTGCTTAATTTGGGCGCATGAGGCAGGTGGACAAAAAGGGCGCCGCCATTCACTCCCATAATAAATATCGTTTAATGGGCGCCCAACAGGAAAAAAGGGCGCCGGAGAAAAATAACGTTTTAAAAGCGGCGCCCGGACACTTTTAATGTTTTATAACTGCTTCTCATGATTACACATTATTTAATGATTTATAATTTTTTAAACATTATTTTTAAACGAAAAACAGTACAAATTTTTTTTTTATAAAACATTATTTTTAAACGAAAAACCGCACAATATTTTTTTACAACGTTATTAATGCTTATCACAGGGGGGTCTTAGGTTTAGGCATCACCAGGAGGGTCTTAGGTTTAGGTACCACCAGGGGGGTCTTAGGTTTAGGCACCACCAGGGGGGGTCTTAGGTTTAGGCACCACCAGGGGGGTCTTAGGTTTAGGCACCACCAGGGGGGTCTTAGGTTTAGGCACCACCAGGGGGGTCTAGGGGTTAGGGATAGGTACAGGGAGGGTTCTGTGTGAGAGTAGGGTTAGGTATAGCTTTAGTAACATTCTTATTAATGTTTTATAAAACGTTATTATAAATTTCACTTTTTAAACAGGGAAGATTAACGTTTTTACAATTGCTGATTTCATACACATTATTTCATGATTTATAGCTTTATAAAACATTATTTTTAAACGAAATATAGCACAATTTATTTTTAAACGTTATTCATGCTTATCGTTTAAAACCCTGCACCCTTTTTTCCCGGCGCCCTTTTTTAACGTACGCCTACAAATCAGTGCACAAGACCTGCCCGACCTACATCTCTGATCTGGTCCACAGGCACATACCAGCCCGCCCCCTCCGATCCTCCAATGACCTGCGCCTAGTCGCACCACACATAACTCAGTCACATGCACGATTGCAGGACTTCACCAGGGCTGCCCCTACTCTCTGGAACTTGCTCCCACCAGCCGTCAGACTCGCCCCCACCTTTAATACCTTCAAACAAGCTCTCAAGACTCACCTCTTCACGCTCACATACCCCCCTACACCAGCACCATAATATGTTCTGTTAGACACCCTCTCAAAGGATGCACCTATTGTCTCCACCCCACCCTTTAGGTTGTAAGCCTCTGGCAGGGCCCTCCTCCCTAATGTATCCAGCTTGATTATGCAATCTTACTCACAACCACCCCTCTTGTAGACTTGAACAGTCTCTATTTTGATCTACCAACTGTCATCTTTGTGTTTACCATTTATCTGCATCAGTGTTTTACCTCAGCTTACATCTGGAAATATGCCTGAAGAAGGGGACTAGATCCCAGAAAGCTTGCATCATTTAACTCTATTAGTTAGCCATTAAAAGGTATTATTTTTTTTACAAAACAATGTTTTTTTTCTACCTATATATTTTGACCTATGACACTGTATTGTTATCAAATCATTTGCATGATCTTGTTTTGTTGTGAGTTTCCGTATGTTCTACCTGTATGTTAACCCATTTATCTATTGTGCAGCGCTGCGTAATATGTTGGCGCTTTATAAATACAATAAATAATAATAATAAATAATAATATAATCCCCTCCCTCACAAAAACCATACCCCGCCACCTCCTCCTGCTATGCAGAGTAGCACAGGAAGTGGGGGTAATATTAACCTGCTCCAGTGCTGTAAATTTCATTCATGCATACAGCCACCTCTGGCTCCAGATCATGTGACTCGCATTGGTCATGTGACAGGGAACCGTCGAATGGAAGCAGCGAGTGTGCAGCATGGAGGAGACCAGCAGCGCTGGAGCAAGGAAATATTACTCTCACTCCCTGCGCTACTCTGCATGTGGGTGGGGAGAGGGAAGAGGCGTGGCAAATATGTACATTAATGCTATGTATTAAAAAAGGGAAAATAAACATATTGGTCCAGTATTATTGTGTTGAAAAATCAATCTTGAAAGTAACAACATACGCCATTTACAGCGTAATAAACACAGGTACCTCTCAAGTTTGGCCTCCAGTTAACCTGCAGCCACCTGTTACAGCTGGTTTCAATATGAATCTAAAGACAATAAAAATGTAAAGAAGAATTATGGCAAACAAAAAATGCATTTTCATAGTAAACAGACCCCCTATCCCCCTCGGACTTATTGCTATGAACGCATATGTACAGTTTCATTTTTTTATTTTTTTTTTTGCAGTTGCTAAACTTTACTGGCAAAGTCACGCTGGAAGTTCATTTATATTCATCTGTGTGCCATGATTTGATTTCTAGCAACATTTCTAATAATCTTACACTGAATCTTCTGGCAAAGAAGATATTTATTATAAGTGCATTTGGAAGGAAAAGCTGTTGTCGCACCAGCCAAAGCTGATCTCACTGACCCCCCAGGACGCTGCCTGAGCCAGGACATACTTTTGAATCTGGCACAAGGGGCTGAAAATGGATGTGACAGTTTTAATATTTTGTGACTTTAGCATTAAATGTTAGGCTTTATATCAGGAGTATAACTAGACTTAATAAATCCCCCTGCAAAAATAATAGCATGGGCCCCCTTAGTCCCCGAATCCCATGCGGGTCATGTGATCAGAAGCCGGCGAATGGCAACAGAGAGTGTTCTGCTTTGATGCATGTCTGGAAGCAGGAAAAAAAATAACACATACTCCTGCTACTCCCTACTCTGCATGGCGGGAGGAGGTGGCGGGGATGGTTTTTGTGAGCAAATGTGGAGGTGTTTTTGCTATTGGCTGCACTTGCGGTTGGGGAGAGGGCAGGGGCGTAACTAGAAATCACTGGGCCCCCCGCGGAACTTTGAATGGGGCCCCCTCCCCCCTTGCTTTCTGCACAGGAAAACTGAGAACCAATGTTATTCAATTGGCTACTGGCTAGTGCACACTTGAATGTGTTTTCCCCATGCAGATAAAAACTGACAGCAGTGAAGCACTGCATGCATTTTCTCTATCAATTACATTAGCTTCTGTGATAAAATGTGCATGTTTTCACACATACAGACACACATGGTGTGCAGAAAACACATACAAAAAACCGACAGATGAGTGTGCTCTCAGCCGCAGCTTATTACACATACTCTGTCCTCCTCCGATGGAGCAGAGCTGGCTCTGCAAACTCCCCAAGTATCACTACAGGACACAACACTTGGGGATGGGTAGAAAGGATAGGGTTAGTACACAAGACCCTGCTGAACACTGAATAGGGACTGTCTAAAAATCTTTGCAAAACTTTGTATGATTCCTTATCAGTGGCTGAGCAGATACAGTCATTACAACAATTGTGCAGAGAGAAGAAAGAAAGTTTTTTCTCTTCTTATCCTTAGTTGTCAGTCTCTCAGAACAGGGAAAAGAAAGTTCACCTCCCATGGGGCCCGATGTGGCTTCTGGGCCCCCTGCAGCTGCATTCCTTGCAGGGTCAATTGTTACGCCCATGGAAGAGGGTAAGGGGGGCCCCCAAATTCTCTGGGCCCCCTTTGATGGCAGGGGTCACATGGGTGATTGTTACGGCCTTGCTTTATATTTTTGAACAATTATTTTAGCGCTTTTAAGTTATTTACTTTGTACATCTACTGGGTTATTGTTTTGTAGTTGTGGATTGTGTTTATTTCAATAGGTAAGGGAATCCTTATTAACACTTTATCTTGTTTCATTTAAAATCACTTAGGCTACATTTACACGGATAATAAAAGCGTTCCGTTTAACGGAGCGGCACAGCTGCAAAGCAATAGAATCCCTTCACATGAGTCCATTTGGAATGGATCTATTCAGTCTGTTCCCATAAGCAGAATGCAACTCTGGGTCCTGATTCCTGCACAGCTTTTCTGGTCCATTTGGATAAAGCAGATGGTGATGGTGGCCAATGGAATCAATGCTAGCCTATGAGAATGGACAGTGTCTATTCTCACTAAGCTGCTCATTGTGTATGTTTTGCAAAAACCTCTCCTGCCATTCGGGTCCATTTCTGCTGCTGCCATTGTCTATTTAGGTGCCTGCATGCTTGCAAAACTACAATTGGTTTGCATTAGACCAATGAGAATAATTCCTCGACAGGGAAGCTTCTCATTGGTTTAGAGTAGTGGATCATTGAAAACCCTCCCTGGTGCTCAAGGAGGATTCCCATTGGTCTTTTGCAAACCAATGGGAGCCTGATACTTCTGATGAGATTCTGGGATCGGTATACCCACATTTGTAGAGTGCAGGGACCAGAATGGATGGCAGTAGGGGTAGCGGAGAAACCTGGCAATGGGTACCAAGCAGGTGGTAAGCAAACACAAAATGGAAAACCTAGTTAAAAACTGTACAATGTAACAAACTGATCAGTTTAAACAGAAAATGGATCAGTTTTTACAGGACCGTTTTGTTTTATCCCGTACAATGTGGCCCAGCCTAAGACCTTGATCTTGAAAAAAGGAAAAGGAAAACACTCAAACAGGGAAAGAAGAAGCAATAGAATCCCTTTTTGTGTTAAATTTGATGAGTCATATTACTTATTTTAGACTTATGTTGCTTTGTTCCTCGTTGATGTGAAGTTTTCCTTCAATTTCTATCCAGATAGCTGTGTTGATCTCAATACCTCAACAGAGAGTGAGAGGAAATCTTTCCCAATGGAGCCATCGAGAGGCAAGAAAGTAGACATTGGCCTCGATTCATAAAAGTGCTGTCGAGCGGGGAAAGTCGAGCGGGGAAACACCGCTGTCGGTATTTCCGCCTTCAGGGTGGTAATTCATAAAAATGTAGCTAGTTGTGACAGGCGTGCGGAGATATTCCGCTGTAGGCAGGCGTTAGGCTGTCGGGAGACATGCGGAAACAGGTGAAGCAGGCGGAATCCCTCCGTGCGGTGTTCTCTCTGCAGCTGCTTGGGAGGTCTGTCCCATTCACTGCAATGTATTCCGCACGCTTCTCGCCACATCAGAGGTAGCGGTAATACTCGTCCGCATACCGCTACCTCTAATCTTTATGAATTGACTACTTGTTACTTTTGCTATGATAATCACCGCGCAAGGCGGTGATTTATAACTCTGCTCGCGAAAGTCGGCTTTTCATGCGGAAAAAGCCTTTATGAATAAAGATTCTGCTGTGTGGTCGGTAAAGTGTGCCGTTTTCAGCATTCCCGCATGCGGGAATGCTTTATGAATCGGGGCCATTAAATGCCTGCTCCCCTCATCCAAAGCCAAGTTTTTGTAGGACCTTAACTGTTAGAAATTGAAAAATATCCACATCTGCACACACTCAGACAGCTTGGACATTTTGTTTACTCAGATTTATTCATACTGAAGCTACATATATAACTGATGTCACCCTCAGGAATGAGGACTCAATCCTTACAGTTTAGAGTTTGGGTCAAGTTCTATACAAATACATCCCTAGTCTGTAGGCTAGCAACACATTCTGTTTCTATGGAATGGGACAGAAGGACAGCAACACACAAGAAAGGATGGTGAATAATGGAGTCAGCCAGGGCTTGGGCAAGATGATGATCAAGCAGTCCGGATCTCTCATTGATGGGTGGGTCAGAATCTGCACTCATGCTAGATATTTGACAGAGGTGGCCCAGAATGGCCAGTTTTGCCCTGGCAATTCTAATATTTACCAAATATCAAAAGTTACGGGATATCAACCTCAACAATCTACATAAGCCCGCCTCACCTTGTATAGATTAATTCCGGCGGATGTGCTTTTTTAGGAGTCCAATACAGTCAACCTTTCTTTTTTTAGAGTTGATGTACTTGTAAAACTTCTTTGGGTTAGATTTGATATCCCTAGCGATTTGATTTTCAGCTTCAATCTTTGCCAGCCTAATTTATTTTTTACAACTTTTATTGCACTCCTTATAATTGCTTAATGCAGCCTCGGTCCCCTCCTGTTTTTGGACCTTATAGGCATTCTTTTTCCCCTTCATTTTATCTCGAACCTTTCTATTCATCCATAGAGGCTTTTTTTTATTCCTTGACGTTTTGTTTCCATATGGGATAAACCTACTACAATATTGATTAAGAATAAGTTTAAAAGCTTGCCATTTCCCTTCAGTGTTCTCCCCTTGTAGTACATTATCCAAATTCACCAAACTTAGTGCCTGCCTGCCTGAGTTGATTGAACTTTGCTTTTCTAAAATTCATAGTTTTAGTAGTCCCACTGCCCCATGGCCTATCAGGAACCAGATCAAATGTTATCATGTTGTGATCACTATTTCCCAAATGTTCTTGAACCTGCACATTTCATACAATATCTGGTCTATTTGAAAGGATCAAATCCAGTAATGCATTTCCCCTAGTTGGTTCCGTTACCATTTGAGTCAGGTAACTGTCCTGCAGTGATGCCAGAAATCTGCTGCTTTTACCAGAATGGGTAGCCTCAATACTCCAGAATGGGTAGCCTCAATACTCCATACATATTTTTTCCAACACAGCTGTGATCTTTTTCAAGTGAAGTGCACTCCATTAGATCTACAGGTTATGTTATATAGATAGGTCCTTGGCAAACGTCACTAATTTTTATGGGAGTTTTTTATACGTGTTTTGTTCACTGATTTTCACTGATTTTGGTACTGGCTCTATAATTAAAGGTTGATATTTGCTATAGCCCTGGCTCCCTTACCTTTTTGTAATTCAAATTCTAATATTTACCCCATACCATTCCCAAACACCAAATAGAAAAAAAAACAAAATACGAACATGCAGCTACAAGATCATTTGAAATCTGCATTGAAACACCCGCTGTTGAAACCACTCTCCTAGCCTCAACCTGCTTACATTTTAGTTATCTATGTATCATTTAACTGTACTCGCATTCATGGACTACTTCTCCTGGCATGCATTGCGGCAGGCGAGCACGACACTGCTGGGAAGTTGTAAACGTGGCAGCTGGGGTCTCAACCTGGTGAACATGGCGGATCCATATGGTTCGGGGGCCCAGAGGAGCAGCACCCTGTAGGTAAGTAGGACCGTTCACCCCAACCCCTTGCCCTCCCGATGGCACACCCCGTTAAGCGAAGCTTTCACCGCACGGCACTTAGCAGCACCGAAACTAGGCACCCCCTTAGCAGTAATGTTATACTGCCCGGGACGCATAAGGGTAGTTTAGGGTTCCAGCGCCACACCCCAAATTACTCCTCCTTCCGAGTTGCTATGACTCGAAGAGTGAATAGTATTTAACACTGTGGGGAGCTCAGTGCCCAGCTCACTGATGGTGTATTAATACGTATGCCCATTACGAACCTTACTTATGGGGAGGTTCATTTAAAAAAAATCCTTTGTGCTCATTTTTTAAATCCCTCATACTCAGTTGCCTTTAAGAGAAATTTCTTGTAATTCACCCCATATGAATGAACTCAGCACCACGTCTTTCCTAAAAGAAAGCAGCTTCAGTTTTTAGCTTTATGACAAATTGCTATTAATGACATGACAGCTACAAAAATGTTAAATGCAAGCAGATTATTGGTAAATTCTGTTATTTTAAAAGCAAATTTCATGTGTTATTTATGGCAAAGTAATTTTCTTTCTCGTGTGTTATTTTGCTATTAAATATTTACAATTTTCAGCATTCTGTAATGTTTTATCTGTATACAGCAATGGACTGCACCACCTGATCTGCACAAAGGTTTGCAAAACCCTCCTTTCCTCTGTTTACTGCATTCTGTGCATTCCTTAATCATATGGTTCTGCAGGGAATACAGTTCAAGGCAAAAAAAGGAGGAATCTGCTCTGTAGGATTACCACCTGCTCCCTTGGGGCCGATGAGAATGAGATATATAATTGAATGTATTTTGTTTTTTTGGGGGACATGTTCATTTCAAACTGAGATGATGGTGACACGCCAGTATGCATCATAATGAACAACTAGCCATCAGATGTGGACAAAGAGAGTTTGCAGAGACAAATATGGTATGAAAGAACATTCATTAACTCTAGGAGGATTAGTAACACACTTGTGAGTGCAATTTAGTGGACGATTTTAATTTTCTTTTATTGGGTAGTAATTGCGTTTTTGATTGTGTTTTCCGTGTGAAAATCTTCATTTTCGCCAAAATACAATAGAATAACAAATGCGCTTAATGTGCCCAATCCAATTCAATTTCTCTCTTACGTTTTCTCCTAGGAAATCATTTTTCATCTTCTATTTAAAATAGCTTTTTAGCACTCTGCAATTGAAACAGTTACCGTATAATGCTTTTTTTTTTTTGGTTACTGGTGGCTTAGAATGCATTGCATTGATAAGTTGTAAAAATATCACCTAGGTGAAAACTTAGGAGTAAAAGTGAATTGGATCGGGCCCTATATATGGAAAAAAGCAGAAAGTTGTCTGATTTTTTTATTGCGTGCGGACAGAAATGTGGAAACGGAACGAAGATGAATGCAAGAGGATTACCCATTGACTTTTACTACATATGCAGCATTGCATGTTTTCTGAAGCGTGGCAAAACGTGCAGTTGTGGCAAGTGTGGCTGTACAGATCAGATTATTATTAGTTTACTGTTTTCAGCTTGTAAACACTATTGTCCAATTGACATTACCCTACCAGTACAGGTAAAAAAGGATTTTACTTTTATTGTGTAATTAGAACAGGGGAGAAATAACGCCAGAGGAACGCACCAATACTGACAGACAGATTGTTATATCCAGTTAGGGAGTGTTTCCTCCTCTCACCCTGCACACCTTTGAGTTTATTGAAATCTATCTAATTGGCCTGTGGGATAGCTACACCCCACTTCATACAACATATTGAAGTGGAGGGGGATAAGCAAAGACCCCCACGAGTTAGCCTAGACACTCATTTAGAGATCTTCACCAGAGAGTATCCATACTAACGGAACTCCCAGTTTTTAACTTGTTCTAATTACACAATAAAATAGTAAAATGCTTTTTTTACCTGTACTGATAGGGCAATGTCCTTTGGACAATAGTGTTTGCATTATATTTTCCCTGGTACTACATCTATTCGGGCAGTGTATGTTTTCAGCTTGTGTCAGTATTTTTAGTACTGTACCTCCAGGGCCCAGGGCTTCCATAGGACCAAACTGGGCAATTGGCCAGGGCCCCAACCCAGCTGATGGCCCCCCTGGTCTCCCCTTAAGTACATAGTGGTCCTTATGGCCCCAGTTGAGGACCAGTGGAGCAAACTCACCTGTCTTAGCCAGCTCTAGAGCTCTGGAGGAACACCCCAGCTGGTGGGGGTTGGTCAGAAACAAAGGGGCGGGAGGGAAGATAGGGTGACCCCATGTCATTGTTGCCCAGGACCCCATTGTGCCTAGAATCAGCCACTGCGTGCTTGTCTAGGTATTGTAGGCTACACAAGGCAAAGCTTACTGAAATTATAATGCCACAATAAAAAAAGAAGAATTTAGGAATACCAAGTCATATTATGTACATTGTTGACTTACTTCTTGTTTGGAGCTCAGTCTTTTCCCAACTCCCTTGGTGCTGTTTGGACAAGTCGAGTGTGATCATTGTAAGAAGTTTTCATGAGTTATGACATTTATGAATCTCCTCAGACTCACAGTATTTCTTTCTTTTTCTTAATAAATGGAACAAGTTGTGGCTGATGTAACTTTCTAAGAAAGCAGCAGCTACTAAACTAATAACCTACAGCTTTACAATAGAAAGCAAACATGACCCTGACCCCTGCAGTCCTGAGATCCCATACTCTCTCCTCCCTCTTCCAGAGGATGTAAATCTGACACTGGTTTGGAACTTACAGTAAATATGACTACAGTCTTTATTTAATGTCACTGATAATGGGTCATTCATTGCATGGGGGAAAAACAAAGGATTAAATGAAAATACCAAAGCTAAACAAAAGGGAAAGGGGAAGTACAACAGACTCATGTCGATTCCTATCAGCATCAACTTTGCTGGGTGTACAGTCCTAGTAGCCAGACTGCATATGTTGGCCTATGTTCAATAAAGTAGAACTCTACCCAAAATGTTTTAGTAGCTTTTAATGCAGAGAAAATGTGCTTAAAGAGACTCTGAAGCGGGTGAGATAGGATTTGATTAGTGTAAAGCACCTTACATAGTGCTAGAGATGGCCCAAATGGTTCGCACGCGAACTTCAGTGGTTCACGTTCGCGGTGTACCGCAAACTATATGCGAGTTCGACCTGCCCCCTATACTACATCATTAGGGTCAACTTTGACCCTCTACATCACAGTCAGCAGACACAGGGTAGCTAATCAGGCTACACTCCCTCCTGGAACCCCCCCCCCCCCTTATAAAACGCAGGCAGCGTCAGCCATTTCACTCAGTCGAGTGGCTGCAGTAATTAGAGAAGGGAGAGAGCCTGCTGACATAGGGAAATCTTAGTTAGGCTCTTGTGTTAGGCTTGTTAGGTTGCTCCTTCTTGCTGATACTTATTGCTAAAAAGCACTCCTCATCCTCAACAGCTCTTTTGAGAGCTAATGTTGTTCTTGTGATCTATTTTTTGTGTGTGTGTGTCCCACAGACACTTGTGCTGCATATACAGCCCTGTCAGTCAGTCGCAGCTGCTGGACCTTGGCCCCTTGGTAATCCCCACTGTGCCACTGCCAGGCCCAGCACATTCAGTGACTAACTGTGTGTGTGACAGCTGCACATTTGTAATACCAATTACTGCATATCCACCTGTTCTGTGCACCTACCTACCTACCTACCTACGTTAGCGCATGCAGTGTTATATACCACCAGTCACTGCACCTGTTCACGGTACCTGTGTTTGTGACAGCTGCACATTTGTAATACTAGCCATTGTTCACAGTGCCTGTGTGACCGTACGCTGTGTAATATACCAGTGCATGCATACCTGTTAACTGCACCTGTGTGACAGCTGCACATTGTATTGTAATACCAGTCACTGCATACCTTTCACTGCACCTGTGTGACTGCACATTGTATTAGTCAAGTCAGTGCATGCCTTTCATGCCCCCCCCCCCCCCCCCCCCCGATATGGACAAAACAACAGGCAGAGGCAGGCTACACCACCTCATATGTCTGAGTTAGGTGACACTATGGACATAAGTTGTGAGGAGGAGGATGATGAAATACTTGCTTTTGGTGCAGTTTATGAGGTGTCTGAGGCAAGCAAAGCTGGGGAGGATGATTATGATGATTATGATGATACGGATGCCACGTGGGATCCTAACAGACATGATGACCAAGGGGACAGTTCAGAGGGGGAGTCAGAGAGGAGTAGGAGGAGATGAGTTGCTGAAAGAAGCAGGGGGAGCTCGTCGTTAGAAACATCTGGTGGCAGTGTCCGGCGCCATGTATCGCCACCTATGGACAGCCAGCCATCATGCCCTTCAACGTCAGCTGCTGATGCCACCATAGTGCCATCACCCCAGGGTGGCTCAGCGGTTTGGAAATTTTTTTGTGTGTCATCCTCAGATCAGAGCAATGCCATCTGTTCTCTCTGCCACCAAAAATTGAGCCGTGGAAATGCCAACAGCCGCATAGGGACAACTGCCTTACGAAGGCACATGGAGAAAAGGCACACACTGCAATGGGAAGACCACCTGAGGAAATGCAGCACACAAAAGCAAAGCCACCCTCCTTCTCCTCTTCCTCCTTCAGGTGCATCCTCTTCAGCCGCTTTCTCCCTTGCACCTTCACAATCACAGCCCCCCTCCTCTACTCCGCCTTTCACCTTAAGCGGTTCCTGCTCCTCTGCCCACAGCAGAAGCCAGGTGTGCGTGAGGGAAATCTTTGAGCAGAAGAAGCCAATGTCTGCCAGTCACCCCCTTGCCCGAAATCTGACAGCTGGCTTGGCGAAACTGTTAGCTCGCCAGCTGTTACCATACCAGCTGGTGTACTCTGAGGCCTTCCGAAAATATGTGGTCATTGGGACACCGCAGTGGAAGATACCAGGCCGCAATTATTTCTCAAAAAAGGTGCTACCCAAACTGTGCCATGAAGTTGAAAGGCAAGTGGTGTCATCTCTGGCACACAGCGTTGGGTCAAGGGTCCATCTGACCACGGATGACTGGTCTGCCAAGCATGGTCAGGGCAGGTACATTACTTACACAGCCCATTTTGGTCAACCTGGTGAAGGCTGGCAAGCAGGGAGTATTTGGCTGTGCAGCGAACTTAGTTGTGACACCTCCACGGTTTGAAGGCAGGCCTGCTGCCACCTCCTCTCCTCCTGCTACATCCTCTTCGCTGTCATCCTCCTCTTCCTCCATGGCTGAGTGGCAGTTCAACTCTACTGGTGCTGCGATCTCCTCTCCAGCTACACAGCCCCAGCTCCCCAGGGCCTATGCTGCATGCCAGGTAAGACAGTGTCACGCCATCTTAGACATGCCTTGCCTCAAAGCGGAGAGTTACACTGGACCAGCTCTCCTGGCTGTCCTTAACAAACAGGTGCATCAGTGGCTGACCCCGCACCAGCTGGAGATCGTCAACGTGATGTGTAGCAACGGCAGCAATCTCCTTTCCTTATTGAATTTGGGAAAGCTGACACATGTACCCTGCATGGCGCAAGTGCTCAATCTAGTCATTGCCGTGCGCAGAGTGATGGATCAAGCTGTGGAAGAGCGTGAACAGGAACAGTTACGGCAGGGACAGTTGTGGGAGCAATTTTAATCAGAAAATGTTTCCTCAACACCTGCGGCAGCACAGAGGGGGTAGGAGGAGGAAGAGTCGTGTGGGGAAGAGGAGTCAGACTCGGATGATGAGGAAGGTGTTTCTTTGGAGGAGGAGGAGGCGGCGGCAGAAAAACAACCACAGTAGCTGTCGCAGGGGGCTTGTGCTGCTTGACGTTCCTGTGGTATTGTTCGTGGCTGGGGGGAGGAGGAGGACTTACCTGAAATCACTGAGGAAGAGCAAGAGGAGATGGATAGTACGTCTGGATCCAACTTTGTGCAGATGTCGTCTTTCATGCTGTCCAGCCTGTTGAGGGACCCCCGTATAAAAAACTCAAGGAGAATGAGCTGTACTGGGTGGCCACGCTACTAGACCCTCGGTATAGACACAAAGTGGCGGACATGTTACCAACTCACCAGAAGGCAGAAAGGATGCAGCACGTGCAGAACAAGCTGGCTACTATGCTTTACAATGCTTTTAAAGTATACCACAACTGAAATGTGACATGATGAGATAGACATGTGTATGCACAGTGCCTAGCACACAGATAACTATGCTGTGTTCCTTTTTTTCTTTCTCTGCCTGAAAGAGTTAAATATCAGGTATGTAAGTGGCTGACTCAGACAGGAAGTGACTACAGTGTGACCCTCACTGATAACAAATTCCCCTTTTTTACCTCTTTCTTGCTGTCAGAAGCCATTTTCTGCTAGGAAAGTGTTTTATAGTTGGAATTTCTTATCAGTGAGGGTCACACTGTAGTCACTTCCTGTCTGAGTCAGGACTGAGTCAGCCACTTACATACCTGATGTTTATCTCTTTCAGGCAGAGAAAGAAAAAAAGGAACACAGCATAGTTATGTGTGTGCTAGGCACTGTACATACACATGTCTATCTCATTATGTCACATTTCAGTTGGGGTATCCTTTAAGGGTGATGTCACAGCATAACGTAATAAAGGTACCAATGCCAGTAATCCTTCTCCCATGTCCACGCAGGCAAGGACAGGACGCTCCAGCGATCTCATGGTGATGTCGGAGGTGCAGACATTCTTTAGTCCAACACCTCGCCTTAGCACTTCCGGATCCACCCTCCACCAACGCCTGGACTGGCAGGTAGCCGACTACCTGGCCTTAAGTGTGGATGTAGACACTGTGAGCAGCGATGAACCCTTGGACTACTTGATGCGCATGCTTGACCTGTGCAAGAGCTGTCCCAATTTGCCATCCAAGTTCTGTCTTGCCCTGCCTCAAGCGCCCTGTCAGAAAGGACCTTCAGCGCAGCTGGAGACATTGTCACTGAGAAGAGAAGTTGCCTAAGTCACAAAAGTGTTCAGTACCTCACCTTTATCAAAATGAATGAGGCATGGATCCCGGAGAACTACTGCCCGCCCAAAGACTAAGTCATTCCCCACACACAGCATCTCTGCCTGCACACCGTGTGACTGGCTGCGTGCCCCAAGCCTAAGTCGCCCCCCACACAGCATCTCTGCCCACAGGCCGCTTGACTGCCTTCTCCGCCACTCCAGGCGGATTCCTGCATTTTTAAGGCTGCTGCTAGCAGCGGCTGCTATAATAATTTTTCTGGTGCGTGTACATGCCTGCCTAATTTTTCAGGCTGCACTGCAGCTGCAACAACAAAACAAAAGGCATGTACATGTGCCCATTCCCCTTCCTGATCATTACCTTGTTGCGGTGAAGGGGCTTGCGTATCACAATGAAGCAATGGCCACCGGCTATATGAGTGTCTCGTGGGGTGGCACACCAAAGATAATAAGGTCGTTGCTTCATTGTGGACAGACCAAATTTGATCAGCTGGACAGTCACTGTTGTTCTATCATTGAGCTACCACAGCTGGGCGACCATATGGGCTTGAAAACCGCCACAGCCTGCACTCTGGCCATGGTGCGCACCAGTCCAGCACGGCCGTCACTACACAAACAGCTGTTTGCGGTGCGTTACACAGTGAGTTTTGTGTCAGTGTGAAGCAGTACTCTAATTACACTCCCTGATTAAGGCATACACATGCAAGATGTTTTAAAGCACTTTAGGCCTCCAATTTAGCATTCAAAGTGATTTCTGCCTTTAAAACGCTGCTCTGCGTCAAATCCAGATTTTTCCCCAGGACTTTTGGCATCTATCCCACTCCGCCATGCCCCCCTCCAGGTGTTAGACCCCTTGAAACATCTTTTTCATCACTTTTCTGGCCAGCATAAATTTTTCTCGTTTTCAAAGTTCGCCTCCCCATTGAAGTCTAATGCGGTTCGCAAAAGTTTGCGTGAACCGAGCTTTAACGGAAGTTTGTGAACCCGGTTCGCAAACTGAAAATCGGAGGTTTGGGCCATCTCTATTTACCATAAGCTTAGTTGGATTTTTGTGAAATTGGAAGTAAAACCCCTGGCAGGGTGTTACTTTTTGCAGTGATTTTATGTTTTCATACAACTTTTTTTTTTAGTTTGCAGAAAGATTAGCTTAAAGCAGCAGGGGTAGCCATACTATACCAAGAAAAAAACCAAACAAACACAAATATACGGTAAGTAGGTAAATACATATTCTATTTACATAACATATGTATTGTACTATCCCCATTTTCATTTCACTGAATTCTATACAGTAAATAAAGAGAAACAGTTCTAGGCATTTTCCATCTTTACTGCATCTAACTGAAGCCAATCCTGATCAGTGCTGCTCGGATACCCCTTTTCAAAATCCGGATCCGATTCGGATCCGGATACCCCGCTATCCGATCCGGGTCGGATATCCGAATTCAAAATTTTCCGATCCGAATCCGATTCGGATATCCGACCCTAGTATCCGATCGGATTCGGATATCCGTGTTTAATCCCGGAAGTGGCCTTTAAATTGCTTTAAAAAGGTTTTTTAGGGTATATGAGGCATGTAGCATCATAATTTTGAAAAGGGAAACACTGATGATGTGGGGAGTGGACTTAAAATCCCCCCCCCCCCCCCAAAAAAAATGGCTGTCAATCAACATCAGAGTGGTATCAGGAAGCAGTCGTACTGACGCAGTTGGGGCCTCCCCACAACTCGGACAGCAGACACCTCCAAAATAAATTACACAGCTATTGTGTTTAGATAGTTGACCATGGCACTGTTGTAGGTACCACGGCACAGTAAAAAATTAGGAGAGGTTCCAGGAAGCGGTCGTACTGCCGCAGTTGGGGCCTCCCCACAACTCGGACAGCACAGACACCTCCCAAAAAATTACACAGCTATTGTGTTTAGATAGTTGACCATGGCACTGTTGTAGGTACCACGGCACAGTAAAAAATTAGGAGAGGTTCCAGGAAGCGGTCGTACTGCCGCAGTTGGGGCCTCCCCACAACTCGGACAGCACAGACACCTCCCAAAAAATTACACAGCTATTGTGTTTAGATAGTTGACCATGGCACTGTTGTAGGTACCACGGCACAGTAAAAAATTAGGAGAGGTTCCAGGAAGTGGTCGTACTGCGGCAGTTGGGGCCTCCCCACAACTCGGACAGCACAGACACCTCCCAAAAAATTACGCAGCTATTGTGTTTAGATAGTTGACCATGGCACTGTTGTAGGTACCACGGCACAGTAAAAAATTAGGAGCGGTTCCAGGAAGCGGTCGTACTGCCGCAGTTGGGGCCTCCCCACAACTCGGACAGCACAGACACCTCCCAAAAAATTACACAGCTATTGTGTTTAGATAGTTGACCATGGCACTGTTGTAGGTACCACGGCACAGTAAAAAATTAGGAGAGGTTCCAGGAAGCGGTCGTACTGCTGCAGTTGGGGCCTCCCCACAACTCGGACAGCACAGACACCTCCAAAAAAATTACACAGCTATTGTGTTTAGATAGTTGACCATGGCACTGTTGTAGGTACCACGGCACAGTAAAAAATTAGGAGAGGTTCCAGGAAGTGGTCGTACTGCCGCAGTTGGGGCCTCCCCACAACTCGGACAGCACAGACACCTCCCAAAAAATTACACAGCTATTGTGTTTAGATAGTTGACCATGGCACTGTTGTAGGTACCACGGCACAGTAAAAAATTAGGAGAGGTTCCAGGAAGCGGTCGTACTGCCGCAGTTGGGGCCTCCCCACAACTCGGACAGCACAGACACCTCCCAAAAAATTACACAGCTATTGTGTTTAGATAGTTGACCATGGCACTGTTGTAGGTACCACGGCACAGTAAAAAATTAGGAGAGGTTCCAGGAAGCGGTCGTACTGCCGCAGTTGGGGCCTCCCCACAACTCGGACAGCACAGACACCTCCAAAAAAATTACACAGCTATTGTGTTTAGATAGTTGACCATGGCAGGTACCACGGCACAGTTCAAAAAATAAGAACCTGGCTTCATGAAGATGGAGTCAGGAGGTTGTGGTGGTAAAGGGTGGTGAAGCAGGCATAGTGATTACCACTCAGCCACTTCATTTCCCCCTCTTGCCAACAACAGGGGCCAGGAACTCACCAACCGCCCAAGCCTCGTTCATCTTTCAAAAAGTCAGTCTGTCCACAGACTGGCCTGACAGACAAGAGCGCTTCTCAGTGACCACACCACCGGCCGCACTGAAGCACCTTTCCGACATAACGCTGGAAGGCGGGCAGGACAGCACTTCCAGGGCGTATTGCGCCAGCTCGCCCCAGATATCCAGGTTCTTCACCCAGTACTCCAAGGGGTCCACAGGGGTGTCGGTGTCAAGCCCGCTATAGGACCCCATATAGTCGGCCACCATCCGGGTCAGGTGCTGGTTCTGGCTTTGAGAGCCGGATGCTGCTGCAGGCACCTCCTCTGTAGGCAGCGGTACTGGTGTGGCATAGAGCGCCTTTGTCAGAGACAGCAGGTTTGTTGGGCGCCTGCTGATGCTGGATGCAGGCACCTGCTGCTGTGCTGGCTGGACTGAGACAGCAGGGGGGGGTGGGAGTCCGGGGGAAGGCTTCCTCCAAGCGCCGAACCAGAATCCACTACAAGTCCCTGATTCGGCGCACAGGGTCTCCTCCTACAGGCAGGAACTGAGCCAGCTTCCCCTTCAGCCGTGGGTCCAGCATCAGGGTGATCCAGATGTCCTCCCGAGCACTCATCTCCTTCACCCTTGGGTCTTTGCGCAGGCACTGCAGCATGTGCACTGCCATGGGGAAGAGGGCTGCCATATCTGCTGACCTATCATCTTCTGCACCGCTGACAGTGCTGTCGTCCTCCTCTGATTCCGGAGCCTCATCTTGCTCTCTCCACCCCCGCACTACTGCAGCTGCACTCCGCTGTGCCCCCTCCTCTTCAAGGTCAGGGACCTCCAACTCCTCCAAATCCTCCTCCAACTCCTCAGAATCCTCCTCCTGCTGCACAGAGGTGGACTGTGAAATGTGCTGCTGCTGCTCCTGCTGGATCAAGGCTTCCTCTCCCACTTCCAGCAGAGCATCGAGGGCCTTGTCCAGCATGCACACAATGGTCACCCACTCACACAGCGACGCATGGTCCCGGCTGACCATGTTGGTGGCCTCCAGGAAGGGTGCCAGCACATAGCACACCAGCTGCATTTTTCCCCACTCAGCAGGGCGGATGATGTCTGGGAGGTGGGTGGTGCCGGTCCCCAACAAGTTGGCATCCATGGTGGCTCTGGCCAGGTACAGGTTGACAGCCCGCCTCTGTTCAACCAGACGTTCCAACATCGCCAGGGTGGAATTCCAGCGTGTTGGAACGTCTATAATGAGGCGGTGCTGTGGGAGGTTCAGCTCCAGCTGCACGGCTGTAAGGGTCGCTGTGGCACCACCCGATCGGCGAAAATGACCCACCGTTTTCCTTGCCGCTCCCAAAAGAGTGTCCATCCCCTGGTAGGTGTGCAGGAATTTCTGCACCACTAGGTTCAGGACGTGGGCCAGACAGGGGATGTGGGTGAGGTTTCCCCGCTGGATGGCGGCAACCAAGTTTGCCCCATTGTCGGCCACCACCTCTCCGACTCTGAGGCCTCTGGGGGTCAGCCAACTCCTCTCTTGCTCTCGGAGCTTGGCCAAGACGTGATCTGCCGTCAGCTTGTTCTTGCCCACCGTGACCATCTGCAGCAGCGCTTGGCAGTGGTGGGCCTTCACGCTGCTGTTGAGGCGGGGTTGTTTGGCGGCGGATGGAACCGGATCAGAGCTGGAAGCTGCTGCACTTCCCCTGACCCTGCTGCGGGGTGGCACCACCCACCGGGGTGATGATGCTGCTGTCTCCTCTTCACCCCCTTCCACCAAACTGACCCAGTGCGCCGTGAAGGACAAATAGCGGCCTGTCCCGAACCGGCTGCTCCATGAGTCCATTGTCACATGGACGCGCGCACCAAGCGCATGATCCAGCCCACGCTCCACGTTGGCCTTCACAAAGCGGTGCAGTGCTGGGATGGCCTTGCGTGCGAAGTAGTGCCGGCTGGGGATTGGCCAATCCGGCGCTGCACAACTGCAGGAGCGCACGCATCCGGCTCCCCTCCTGCACAAACGAGTACGGGAGGAGCTGGGAGGGCATGGCCTGTGTCAGCAAGCCGTTCAGCTGGCATATGCGACGGCTGCCGGGAGGCTGAGCCCTGACCACAAAAGAGTCACTCAGCAGGGTCTGGTGGTGGGGGCGTTTTAGGCTTGCACGGGAAGCTGAGGAGGGAACAGAGGAGACCACTGAGGAGGACTGGCTGCCTGAACAGGCCTAAGTGTCAGCAGGAGTGGCAAAGCTGGTTATAGTGCTCTGACCTCTGCAAGGGCCAGCGCCAGCTTCCTTCAGCCTCTTGAATTCCTCATGCTCAGGTTTGTGCTTATTGCCCAGATGGTTGATGAAGCTGGAGGTGCCATAACTGGAGGGGTGAGATCCTCTGCTCAGCTTCACATGGCATAATTTGCACGTTACAAATTTGCTAACCAGTGAGGGCAGATGGAAAAACTGCCATATTGGGGATTGGAGTTTTCTCTTACGTGGCTCAGAACGGGATGCTGCTGTGGATTTTCTCCCGGTGGTGGTTGGGGCCTGGGGTTGAGTGGTGCGGCTGGTGGTAGTCGTGCCACTGACAGATGGAGCAGCAGCCTGCGGGTCACGTATTCCATGCCCACTGCTGCTCCTGCCAATCCCTGCAATGCTCAACCTGCGTGCCATACACACTGAATCCTCCTCCTCAGAGTCAGAGCTGACATGCCCCTCCGGTCGCTGGTAGTCCGGGTCCTTCACCTCATCATCAAACTCCCCTTCGTCAAACTGCTGGGATGATGAGCCCGCCTCAAACTCCTCTTCTGCTGACACATCATGGACGGGCTCCCCCCCAACAATAACTGTCAGCATCTCAGACTCTTCTGTAAAGCCAATTTTGCTGAGAATATTTTCTCTAGGGCTAGGGCTGGTGGTGGTGGCCTCACTGTCACTGGCTTGCTCCTCGTCATGCGCCATCTGCTGCATCACAGACACGGCGTCCTTCTCCTCCAATCTGCGCCGCTGACCCTGCTTGAAAATTGATGCAACACGCTGCTGCGTCTCTGCAGCGTGACTGCCAGTGGGTAGCGGCGGAATGCCTGATGCGGCAGAACTGCTGCCAGAGGCCGCAATGTTATTCACTCTCCTTCTGGCCTTGCCCCTCCCCCGTCTCACACTGCCAGTGCCAGACATAGTACAAGACTCACTGTCACTGATGAGTCGACGTCACAGATGATGTGTGTGGGGTACTTGGTGCACTTTTATTATTGGCGGGTGGCGGCGGGCTTGGAAATGATCAGCAGATTGACAGACAGGAGTACAACAACTAAACACACTGACACTGCTCACTCAGCAGCAGCACAGCAGCAATAATCTGTAGTACTAGCACTGTCTGCAACTACACAATATAAAACCACAGTAGCAATAGTAATAGCAGCCCAGCCAGCAGCAAGGAGCCTGGAGTGTGTGCACACAGACACAGCACACACAAAGACACAGGACCTAGTAGCAGGCACAGGCAGCTGCTGCAGCTGAAAGACTGACTGACAAGACTGACTGACACTAACAAATTACACAGACTAGCTAAGCTAACTACAACACAGTAAAACAGTAAAAACAGAAGGTGTTTTAGTGTTAAAACGCTGGGTTATCACTGGGATAATGTACTTGCTTCAGCCAAACACACTGGACAAACTATCTCAGTGGCAGTCACAAAGCAAGGACGAGATTCTTAACATGGCCCCCTCCTTATATACAGGAGGGACTGGCCAAGGTTCCCCTCTGTGATTGGGTGCTTGGGCTTAGGCTGGGAGCGCTCTGATTGGCTGAATGACGTCATGGACATTATGTCCATGGTTACAGTACCCAGATTCGGATATCCAACCGGTATCCGCGGATATCCGGGTTATGCGACCAACTATCCGCATAGAGCTATCCGGATTTCCGTCCAGCTATCCGGAATCCGGATCCGATCGGATAGGCCTAAAAAGTTCGGATATCCGAGTCTATTCGGATATCCGGTATCCTGATGAGCAGCACTGATTCTGATGTAATTTCCTAAGCTTACTCTTTTTTTCTTCTAGAAACCACACTGTCTTATCTACCTTGCTTTGTAAACACATGTGCGCACAGCAAAAATTGTATTTCATCAGCTTCTGCGGGGGGGGGGGGGGGGGGGGGGGAGGTGTATTTCCCTCAGCCTCGTGTCACACTGAACTGCCCTCGGCCAATTAGTGAGGACCAGGTATTTGGGAGGGGAGATAGCAAACTTCCCTCTCCCGGCAATGTACCAGAATAAAGCCAGGCTGACTGAGATAAGATTAATTGCAGCAGAAACATTTATGATTATATTGGAATGCTTGCAAAGCAGGGGCAGGATGTAAGAATATGATTTTATGGCTGACAATCCCGCTTAAGTAAGTTTACTTTATTGTGCTCACCTTTGAAAATTATGTGATATTGGTAGTATATGTGTCATACTCACCATCATGGCCGTCCGCGGGGCTCTCGGGTGCGCTCTCTAGTGTGGGGTTCTCTGGGCCTTGTAGTCCCTCTCCAAGCCTGGCGTATGGCGTTGCACATAGCGGTGCGCGCGCGCATGCGCAAAGTGTTACTTTCGGTGCCAATACTGATTATAAAAGCAGCACTGCCCCTAACTGCAGTGCTGCTCGTTCTGACAGCTTGGCTGAATGTTCCCGGTGAACCGTTGTTCCAGTTTGCTGTTTCCTGATCTGATTCCTGTTGTGACCCTTGGCTTGTGACCCCGACCTCCGCTGATTGCCGCCTGCCTCGACCTTTAGCTCTGTTCTCGGACTATTAAAGATTGCCGCCTGCCCCGACACTTGGCTTGTGACCCCGACTTCTGTTGATTGCCGCCTGCCCCGACCTCTGGCTTGTGACCCCGACCTCCATAGATTGCCGCCGGCCCCGGACCACTGGACACCGTCTACCAAGTCTTCTCCACCATTAGCATCACCGTTCTCTTGACCACTTGCTGAGGTTATCCCAGTAGCGATCTGGTAGGGCACTAGGCAGCGAAGTCCCACATCCCCCTCAAGGGGGTGTGATCCTGCATTCCCCTCAAGGGAGTGTGGGTGAAGACCCGTGGTCACCTAGACTCCGCTACTGGGCAACACCTCTTCCATCGTGGGAGGGTCAACGGGGACTGAAGATCTACCTGAAGTCTAACAATATGTATGTATGTAGATATATAATATATAATGTACAGTGTGTAATATGCATGATGATAAAGAGCAGTCATTGTTTCAAAATTGGATTGGGCAAATAAAGTAAATATACTGCCACAAATAAGTGCAGCATGACCTGATATTACTGCAGCTGGTAATATATCTCCCTCTGATTGTATGTTAAGATTACAAGCTATATAGTTATTCCAAACATCTAGTCTCCGATGGTTTCAGTCAAGCCAAAACATACAAATACTTAGCATATGTTAAGGAATACCAGATGTTTGTTCTACTAGTCTTTTAATACCAATAATGGACTGAGTTCATCAGGTGCTGCAACAATTAATTGTGCATCTTCAAGAATTACATATTCTGCCTAACATGACATAAGCCATTATAAAATACTTCATGGCATTTAACTATGACCTGATTCTACCATGTATTACATTGTTTTTTAATTAACCACTATTGTTCCCTTAATATAGTAGGTTGTCCATGTGTCCATGTCCATTTTTTTTAAATTTACTTTTAGTTGTGCAAACAATAGGTATACTGTATTTGCTAGGCAAAATGCCGGATTTACCATAAGGCACTGTAGGCACGTGCCTAGAGGCGCCTGATGGTGGGAAGGTGGCTCACTCCCCTCTCCAATTGAAAGAGAAGAACACAGGGACATGAGAGCCTCATAGTGTAGTATCTATGGATCAAGAGGGGGAGGAGTGAAAGGTAAGTATAGGATACTCACAAACCATGGTTACCTCCTAGGCAACCACTGTGACAGCAGGTGGGGAGACCAAGCCTGTCTGGGTCTGTACTAAGCGCTTAGAACAAACCCGGACAACTAATGATATATACTCCTGCTTGAATTGCCTGATGAAGTGGGTCTTATCCGCGAAACGCGTTGTATGTTTTTGGAGTGTATGATTAAACTTTTTGTCATGTGACTTGAAAAAGTTCATCTTATTTTTTTGTCCTTTGGAGTGGCTAGTTTTTCCACCTCTGCCACGTCCATGTTTTAAAACTTTTATTACATTGCTTTTACACTTCTGGCGCCTATGTTCACCTGCTTATATTATCCCCTCTCCAATTGTCTCCTCCCGACTTATCTATGCAGAGTCCTGAGCAGAGTGTAAATGAGAGGTTACTCATCCAGCTCTCTGCATTCTACTGACCAGATCTCCCTTCAGTCGGGGAAACCACCAGCTACCTGAAGTGAACCTTAAGCCGGAAAAAAAAAAAGTAAAACTCATTTTTTTTTTCCGGCTTAAGTGTCACTTTAATACTGAGGGTACCTCTGGCTACCTGTACCTACCTATGACGGGTAAGGGAAGTAAGGGAGAAGTGGCAGCTGGGTCAGCCAGCACAGTTGGCGGGAGTTTGTAGGTTCTTGGACGGTGAAATCTAGGGTGCCAGGACATCTGTGCCTATAGGCTTCTGTGATGTAAATCCAAACCTGGCTAGGGATGCTTATACAGCAGTATTGCAGATTTTCATCGATCCCTGGTCAAAGCGTTGAAACTTGCACTGGGTTTCCAGTTGGTCATTATGCACTACGTACTGACCATCTGGAAACCATGGCATGAAATTCACTGCTCTTTCTGTTGATATATGTAAATTTTCATTACATCGATACATTGGGCTCGATTCACAAAGCGGTGCTAACCCAGTTAGAGACTTTAGGCGTGATAACCATTGCACCACGCTGGTGAAAAGCCAGTTTAGGTGTGATAAGTTTAGGTGTGATAAGTTTAGGCATGCTAAGTTTAGATAAGTGTAGATAGCATGCAGTCCCGCACGCAAAGCAGTGTCATTAAACTATGGGCCTGATTCACAAAGCGGTGCTAACAGTTAGCACGCTGGTGAAAAGCCCTTTATCATGCCTAAACTCAGTTTAGGCATGATAAGTTTAGGTGTGATAAGTTTAGGTGTGATAAGTTTAGGCATGATAAGTTTAGGTGTGATAAGTTTAGGCATGATAAGTTTAAGCGCCAACTGCGTTAGCACCGCAGTGCACAGCTGATCAAAACTTTTACGCTAGCAAAGACTGGTGCACTTCGTATAAAGTTTAATGGCGCTGCTTTGCATGCGGGACTTTGCAAGCGATCTACACTTGTCTAAACTTAGCATGCCTAAACTTATCACACCTAAACTTATCATGCCTAAACTTATCACACCTAGGGCTTGATTCACAAAGCGGTGCTAACAGTTAGCACGCTGGTGAAAAGCCCTTTATCATGCCTAAACTCAGTTTAGGCATGATAAGTTTAGGTGTGATAAGTTTAGGTGTGATAAGTTTAGGCATGATAAGTTTAGGTGTGATAAGTTTAGGCATGATAAGTTTAAGCACCAACTGCGTTAGCACCGCAGTGCACAACTGATCAAAAGTTTGCGCTAGCAAAGTCTGGTGCACTTCGCATAGAGTTTAATGGCGCTGCTTTGTGTGCGGCACTTTGCACGCTATCTACACTTATCTAAACTTAGCATGCCTAAACTTATCACACCTAAACTTATCACACCTAAACTTAACACACCTGGGGCTCGATTCACCAAGCGGTGCTAACCCAGTTATCACGCCTAAAGGACTTTAGGCGTGATGACCTCTTCACCACTGAGTTAGCACCGTTTTTGCCTGCACTTCGCGCGAAGTTATCGCGCGCAAAGTTTTGCGCGCGCACCCGCACAGGCGCGCGCGCAAAGTCCCATAGGGTTTAATGGGCGCATCGCGCGAAGTGCGGGGCGCTTCGCGCGCACGCACGCGGGAGCGCGCGCAAAACTTTACGCGCGGAAACTTCGCGCGAAGCCCTTCTTATCATGCCTAAAGTGACTTTAGGCGTGAAGAGGGCCTTTTCACCACGGTGCTAACACTTTGCACCGCTTGGTGAATCGAGCCCCTGAACTGGCTTTTCACCAGTGTGGTGCAAAGGTTATCATGCCTAAAGTCTTTTAGGCGTGATAACTGAGTTATCACCGCTTTGTGAATCAGGCCCCTAAACTGGCTTTTCACCAGCGTGGTGCAATGGTTATCATGCCTAAAGTCTCTAACTGGGTTAGCACCGCTTTGTGAATCGAGCCCTATGCGAAGTGCACTAGACTTTGCTAGCGCTAAACTTTTGATCAGCTGTGCACTGCGGTGCTAACGCAGTTGGGGCTCGATTCACAAAGCGGTGCTAACCCAGTTAGCACGCCTAAAAGACTTTAGGCATGATAACCATTGCACCATGCTGGTGAAAAGCCAGTTTAGGCGTGATAAGTTTAGGCATGATAAGTTTAGGTGTGATAAGTTTAGGCATGCTAAGTTTAGATAAGTTTAGATCGCTTGCAAAGTCCCGCACGCAAAGCAGCGCCATTAAACTTTATACAAAGTGCACCAGACTTTGCTAGCGTAAAGCTTTTGATCAGCTGTGCACTGCGGTGCTAACGCAGTTGGTGCTTAAACTTATCATGCCTAAACTTATCACACCTAAACTTATCATGCCTAAACTTATCACACCTAAACTTATCACACCTAAACTTATCATGCCTAAACTGAGTTTAGGCATGATAAAGGGCTTTTCACCAGCGTGCTAACTGTTAGCACCGCTTTGTGAATCAGGCCCATTATCTGTAATTTAACTGCATTTAAATATAATTTTTCCTATTGTAACTTTAAAGAGCCTTGAGATAAAAGAAAAAAAAAGTTTTATATTACCTGGGTCTTCCTCTAGCCCCCTTCAGGCTGCTCGGTCCCTCGCCGTCCTCCTCTGCCTCCTGGATCCTCCCCATTGCAGTCCAGTAACCTGGCTAGTTGGCGCATACTGCGCATGCGTGGCCCGGCCACGCACATCCAGTTGCCTAGAGCATTCTGCACCTGCCCAGGAGCATGACGGGAGAGTGTGCGTGGCCAGACTGTGCCTGTGCCGACTGCCACGGGCTGATGGGACTGCCAAGTGGAATTGCGGAGGATCCATGAGGCGGAGGATGACAGCGAGGGACTGAGCAGCCTGTAGGGGGTGGGAGAAAGCCCCAGGTATGTATAAAACTTTTATTTTTGTTCATCTCAGGTACGCTTTAAAATCAATTTTCTCAAAAACTACAAGGTCTTTTTGAAATATTTTTTTCTCTTGTTCTCACTGTTCTCCTTAACCATTTCAGCCCGCAGGGATTTTTCACCTTATGCATCAGAGCAATTTTCACCTCCCATTCATTAGCTAATAACTTTATCACTACTTATCACAATTTATTGATCTATATCTTGTTTTTTTCTGCCACTAATTAGGCTTTCTTTGGGTGGTACATTTTGCTAAGAATTTTTTTTTTATAAATGCATTTTAACAGGATTAATAAGAAAAAAATGTTATTTGCCCATTTGTCTTGGTTATGACACCATTTAAATGTTGTCCCTATCACAATGTATGGTGCTAATATTTTATTTGTAAATAAAGGTGAATTTTTTCCGTTTTGCATCCATCACTATTTACAAGTTTATAATTTAAAAAATGTTCGTAGTATACCCCTTTCAAATGCATATTTAAAAAGTTCAGACCCTTAGGTAACTATTTATGTCTTTTTTTTTTTTAACTGTAATTTTTTTTTCCATTAAAAATTTTATTTGGGTAATATTTTGGTGTGAGAAATAAACAGATAATTTTTAATGTTATTATATGTGTAAATTGTAATGTAAAAAATATGTAGATGTAGTTTTACTATTTGGCCACAAGATGGCCACCTTCAGTTTTTTTTTCTCCTTGTGCTTCTTGCTAAGCGGAAGTACAAGGGGGACGTGGAAAATTGTACATGCAGAAAGACTGAAGCCTCTAGTAAGAACGCTTCAGGGTTTTCTGCTGGGGACACAGATCGGTGATCGGGAACCTTGTTCCCGTTCACTGATCCCAAGGCTACCGGGGGACAGCACGGGGGCGCGCCCACGATCATGCGTGGGAGCACGCCAAAGTGCGGGACCGCAGCAGAGCAGCCGCCCGGACATGAGCTTTACGTCCGGGCAGCAGAAAAGGTTAACATACTTAGCCAATTTGATGATTTTAGCATGTATGGGGGCTTTGCTATTAACCGCTTAAGTCTTCTTCAATGCAATTACACCGCGAAATCTGCCAGCAAATTCGTGGAAATATGTAAAGATGAATTTTAACATGAAAACACCTAATTTATGCTGAAAACTTTGGCGAGCAAAAATAGGCCAATTCAAACTTAAAAATGTTGCCAGCTCATCCCTAGTTGCCATCTCATCGACGGTTAACAATATAATAGTTTCCCTATTGTGTTCAATGGATCTGTAGCTGCCAGGCATGGCTTGAAAACTGCAATATCTCATACTGTAAACACTGGCCTGGTGTTTAGGCAACCAGTACAGCATTAAAGGGGAGATCGGCGCTGCTTAAAAAAACAAACTGAACTCACCTGGGGCTTCTTCCAGCTCCTGGCACTCGATCGATGCCCTCGGCGCAGCTCCTCTCCCTCTGGGCGTCCAGTGGTGAAGAAGCCGACCTCGCCAGGTCGGCTTCCGGGTCAGCGTCATGTGTGTTCCACGGCGCGGGTCACGTGGTGTACGTGACGTCATCGGGTCTCTACTGCGCAAGCGCAGTAGTTCTGCGCCTGCGCAGTAGAGACCCGATGACGTCTCTATACCACGTGACCCTCCGCTGTGGAGCGCACGGAAGCCGACCTGGAAGCCGACCTGGCGAGGTCGGCTTCTTCACCGCTGGACGCCCGGAGGGAGAGGAGCTGCGCCGAGGGCACCAATCGACTGCCAGGAGCTGGAAGAAGCCCCAGGTAAGTGCAGTTTGTTTTTTTTAAGCAGCGTGAACCTTCCTTTTAAGGAAACCAGAGCAGAGATTTTTATACGAACCTGGGGCTTCCCCATCTGGCTGCCGGAGAGACACGCAGAGGGCGCACTTCTTTTGCGCAAACTGACCGCGACTGGCTGAAGATACCGGACCCGGTACCGAAGAGGGAGAACACTGAGGAAGGCGGCGTGGGAGCGATCCGTGTGCATTGGGCCGGAGGAAGCCCCAGGTATGTGTAAAATTTTTATATTATCTCAGCTCTGGTACACTTTAAGGCGAAGAATCACAATGCAAAATTCTTCTTCTTAGTAAATCGTCCTCAAAAGAATAATAAACTCTTTGTTAAAATTCAGGTTGTGCAATATTTTCCTTTAAGAATACTTGGAGTTCAAACTCAAATCCTCATTCTGTTCGAAGCTCCAAATTCTGAATATGTACAAAAACTCAAGTGATATATAATGTGCTACTTTATGACACAGTGAGAGCAGGAGAGGCTTAGTAACTGAGCCCCTCCTGGCACTTTCCATATACAAATATACAAACCTTTCTGGAGCCTTATTTTATTGAGTGATGATTTGGTCTAAGGATGAATAATATGAGGCTTCATCAAAGTTTTAGAATCTCTTTATTTCTTTACAGAAAAAAATAACGTGGCATTCAGTGGGGAAAAAAAAATAACAAAATGTAAAATATGAAACACCATATTTTTATAATCATCATCACATATAGGCTAATGTTCTCTGCACTTTAAAGCAAGCCTGAAGCAAAAATAAACTTATGAGATAATGAATTGTATCTGTGTAGTACAGCTAAGAACAGAGTCTCATTTTGTTTTCCAGTACAGGAAGAGTTACCGTAAATAAACTTCAGTTGTTATCTATGCAAAAGAGCTTCTCTGAGCTATTTGACCCACTGGGTGGAATATAGTGGAATATAGTCCTGTTTTCTGAAGCACTTAAAAAGCCATGAAACAGTGAGAGACAGCTTGAGATAAGGTTTAACTGCAGGAAAGTTCTAAGGTCTAAATTTTTGCTTTGTTTTATAGCTTAAAAGACAGAGTTTTAAAACTGCAACTGTGACAGCATGTGTGGCACCAAGGTAAAGGGGATCCAAAAACTATAACTTTAATACAATTCTTAAAAGGAGTGTAGCTGGATGTAAAAGCTACAGACCTTACTTCCTCATGGTCACAATTCGGGTGGCTCCCTCTTAATGCTAATTGGGAGCCGAAATTCATCTTCATAGCCACATATCACGGCTTTGCGGAAGAGGGAGGGTAAGTCTTTAGGAGGGTGATTTAGGGTTAGGCACCAGTGGGGGGTCTTAACCTCTTGAGGACCGCAGTGCTAAACCCCCCTAGTGACCAGGCCATTTTTAGTAAAATATGCCACTGCAGCTTTAAGGCTAAGCTGCAGGGCCACCCAACACAGCACACAAGTGATCCCCCCCCCCTTTTCTCCCCACCAACAGAGCTCTCTGTTGGTGGGGTCTGATCGCTTCCCCATGTTTATTATTTTTTTTAATAAATATTATTGTTACTTTTTTTTTTTTAAACTGTTTCTTTAAAAACTTCCCTCCCTCCCCCCCCTCCCTCCCCACAGCCAGCCAATTATGGTGATCGGCTGTCATAGGCTTCTGCCTATGAGAGCAGATCGCTCTCTTGTTCCCCAGGGGGACAGCCGTGTCACACGGCTGTCCCCAGTGCAGCGCTGCTGCTCATCGCAGCGCTGTACATGGAAATAGATGGCGATCACGCTGTCTAACAGTCTCTCGAGTGGCAATAGCCGCTCGGAGACTGAAGGCAGTGCGGAGCTCCGCCCCCTAAGCAGGAGATGCGCGCGCAGCCTGCGCGCGATCTCCTGCAAAACAGAGCCCCAGGACTTTACGCTAATCAGCGTTAGGAGGTCCTGGGGCTGCCGCCGCGGCCACGCCCATCGGCATGACGCGGTCGGCAAGTGGTTAAGTTTAGACACTACCAGGTAGGGGATTTAGGGCTAGGCATTCCAAAGGGGGTGTCTTAGGGTTAGGCACCACCAGGGGGCATGGTCTTAGGGTTAGGCACACCAGGGGGTCTTAATGTTAGACACCACCATGTGTGAGAGTAGGATTAGGTTAAGCCATAGTAAAATAGCAGTAAATATTACCGATATTTTACTATCAAAATACAGTAGTAGAATGTCACTAATTTTAGGAATATTTTACTAGTGGCAATAGCCTGGGCCCTTTTTTACAGGCACATTTTTTTCATGTATGTGTGGAGCCCATCAGGCTCTTCTTCCACTGAAACCACTGTCACAATAGAAGGTGCGATCACACACTCATGGACCTTGACCAGCTTGTATTTTATTGGAAGGTGTTCTTGGTTATTTGTCTACTGTCCTCACCATATTTTGTTCCACTCTTATTTCAGGTTCCTTCTTGCAGCCACATCCACAGAGGTTGGCTTCAGTCCTATGGATCTTAAACTTCTTGATAATGTTCCCAACCGGTGTTACAAGAGCATAAAGCTTCTTGGAGAAGGTCTTCTAGCCTTTGCCTTTGTTATGCTTGTCTGTTATTTTATTTATTTTCCTCCAATGCTGGCCAGATGCTGGTCATTTATAGTACGATCAACCAACCAAACGACAATTGGCATTGATTCGAAATAAATGGATCGCATAATTATTGATTTTTTTGGCCATATACTAGGGTTGATATTTGTTCCATTTCTGCCCTTTTAATCTATCAGTTTCTGTGTTCTCTCATGTATGTTGTGTGAAACGCCTAATTTCACGTTTTGAAAGAAGATCAATTAAAGGTTGATCAAACACATAATTGAAAACACTCGATTCTTGTTCTACTGATTGAAATAACCCAACCCACTCAATCTATTCATTTTAAAAATTTCGAACGAATATCGACCAATATGAGTTAACTGGACATAAATTTGTATACTCGGTTTCCATCTGATTTGATTTAATCATTTTAATAATCGATCAAACAAAAATTGACCACTGTATTATTATTGTTATTATTATTATTATATATTTATAAAGCGCCAACATATTCCGTGGCACTGTACAAAGTAGGAAAACAAACAAGGGGTACATAATGATACCAACAATGATATAGATCAAACATGGACACTGGTACAAAATACACTGATGATTACCATGAAAAATGTAGCATAATGAATAAAATGTATAACAGAGCGCAAGCTATGAAAGGAACACATTCCAAGACACAAAAGGGTGAGAGTGCCCTGCCCTTACGAGCTTACAATCTAAAGGAGTTTACAATCTAAAGGCCACCTTTAGACAATTCTCTTCTTTGCTTTCTCTGGTCCATGTTCAGTGTGACACAGTGATACCAATAGCAAACAGAGTGACTATGTTTCTATTTAAATAGACGGAACGACTTATTGCTTGATTGGAGACATGTGTGATGCTAACTTTGATAAATTACTCTAATCCAATCATTTGAGATCTTTTCAAGGGGTACTAACAAAGCGTGTCCAGGCCATTTTAGAAATCTTTGTAAAATAAGCAATACTTTATCTTTTCCACACTTGCTTAGTTTTACTTGATGACATATTAATGGCAGCGCAGATACACATGGGACAATTGTTCTTCATTTAAAGGGGCACTACAGCGAAAAACTGTAAAATTTAAAATATGTGCAAACATATACAAATAAAAAATACATTTTTGTTCCAGAGTACAATGAGCCATAAATTACTTTTCTCCTATGTTCCTGTCACTTACAGTAGGTAGTAGAAATCTGACAGAAGTGACAGGTTTTGGACTAGTTCATCTCTTCATAGGGGACTTGGGCGCAGGACACAGCCAATATATGGCTGATCCTGCTTCTACACAAGTTCGGGCCGTGTTAATTACTATTCCCCCTCCAGGCCACCATGGATAATGGGGAATGATATAATTCGGCTTCCAGCTATTGCTGGTGGCCGAATTATTGTGTTTTAAAAGCAACTTCGGCTCCATCTTCTGACGGAGCCGACGTTACTCACTGAGCGCGCTATAGCTGTAATTCCTACTACAGTCTATGGTGGCGTCGGCTGCGCCCAAATCTACCTGCGCTAAAAAGCACTGCTCCGATATAGATATTGTGGTTGCCAACATTTAAAGGCCTTATTCTGCTTCAGTTTCTATTAGCCTACAGCCTCCATTCCCTTACTTCTCCTTCTAGCCATGTAAGCATGGCGGTGCAGGGGTTAGTGCCCTTCCTTGGTTCGATCCCGGCCAGGGCACCATCTGCACAGAATTTGCATGTTCCAATCGTATCTCCATGGGTTTGCTCTGGGCACTCCGATTTCTTCCTACATCCCAAAAACATACAGATAGGTTAATCGGCTTCCTCCTAAATTGGCCCTTGACTACGATACATACTACACAATATAGACATATGACCATGGTAGGGATTAAATTGTGAGCCCCTCTGATGGACAGTTAAGTGATAAGACAATGTACTCTGTACAGCGCTGTGGAAGATGTCAGTGCTGTATAAATACTAATAATTAAACTGTGTTGGGATTAGTGTTGGGCGAACAGTGTTCGCCACTGTTCGGGTTCTGCAGAACATCACCCTGTTCGGGTGATGTTCGAGTTCGGCCGAACACCTGACGGTGCTCGGCCAAACCGTTCGGCCATATGGCCGAACTAAGAGCGCATGGCCGAACGTTCCCCGAACGTTCGGCTAGCGCTGTGATTGGCCGAACGGGTCACGTGGTTCGGACCCGAACGCGCTCTGATTGGCCGAACTGTCACGTGGTTCGGGTAAATAAATACCCGAACCACGTCATATCTCCGCCATTTGTCTGTGGGTTTAGCTTTGGGTAGGCAGGCAGGGTAGTTCGCGCTCCAGCCACGCTAGCCAGGGTCCCCCCCAGTCATTGTGTGTCACTGCTGGGAACAGTAGTACACCGCTCGTTCAGCCACACTATATAGCATTCTGTGTACTGTTCTGTGTCTGCTGGGAACAGTAGTACACCGCTCGTTCAGCCACACTATATAGCATTCTGTGTACTGTTCTGTGTCTGCTGGGAACAGTAGTACACCGCTCGTTCAGCCACACTATATAGCATTCTGTGTACTGTTCTGTGTCTGCTGGGAACAGTAGTACACCGCTCGTTCAGCCACACTATATAGCATTCTGTGTACTGTTCTGTGTCTGCTGGGAATAGTGGTACACCGCTCGTTCAGCCACACTATATAGCATTCTGTGTACTGTTCTGTGTCTGCTGGGAACAGTAGTACACCGCTCGTTCAGCCACACTATATAGCATTCTGTGTACTGTTCTGTGTCTGCTGGGAATAGTGGTACACCGCTCGTTCAGCCACACTATATAGCATTCTGTGTACTGTTCTGTGTCTGCTGGGAACAGTAGTACACCGCTCGTTCAGCCACACTATATAGCATTCTGTGTACTGTTCTGTGTCTGCTGGGAACAGTAGTACACCGCTCGTTCAGCCACACTATATAGCATTCTGTGTACTGTTCTGTGTCTGCTGGGAACAGTAGTACACCGCTCGTTCAGCCACACTATATAGCATTCTGTGTACTGTTCTGTGTCTGCTGGGAACAGTAGTACACCGCTCGTTCAGCCACACTATATAGCATTCTGTGTACTGTTCTGTGTCTGCTGGGAATAGTGGTACACCGCTCGTTCAGCCACACTATATAGCATTCTGTGTACTGTTCTGTGTCTGCTGGGAACAGTAGTACACCGCTCGTTCAGCCACACTATATAGCATTCTGTGTACTGTTCTGTGTCTGCTGGGAACAGTAGTACACCGCTCGTTCAGCCACACTATATAGCATTCTGTGTACTGTTCTGTGTCTGCTGGGAATAGTGGTACACCGCTCGTTCAGCCACACTATATAGCATTCTGTGTACTGTTCTGTGTCTGCTGGGAATAGTGGTACACCGCTCGTTCAGCCACACTATATAGCATTCTGTGTACTGTTCTGTGTCTGCTGGGAACAGTAGTACACCGCTCGTTCAGCCACACTATATAGCATTCTGTGTACTGTTCTGTGTCTGCTGGGAACAGTAGTACACCGCTCGTTCAGCCACACTATATAGCATTCTGTGTACTGTTCTGTGTCTGCTGGGAACAGTAGTACACCGCTCGTTCAGCCACACTATATAGCATTCTGTGTACTGTTCTGTGTCTGCTGGGAATAGTGGTACACCGCTCGTTCAGCCACACTATATAGCATTCTGTGTACTGTTCTGTGTCTGCTGGGAATAGTGGTACACCGCTCGTTCGCCACTGTATAGCATTGTGCTCTGTGTCGCTGCTGGGAATAGTGGTACACCGCTCACCCGTCACTGTATAGCATTGTGCTCTGTGTCGCTGCTGGGAATAGTGGTACACCGCTCACCCGTCACTGTATAGCATTGTGCTCTGTGTCGCTGCTGGGAATAGTGGTACTGTATAGCATTTCTGTACTGCCACTGTACTGCTGCCAGTCAGCGTGTACTGTAAGGATAAGTGAAATGAGGAAGAAATCCGGTGAAAGAGGGAGGGGCAAGGGAAGAGGTGTTTCCCCTGACGGTTCACGTACAGGCCACAGGGGAGCACCCAAGAAAACCCACTCAATACCGCCCATGTTGTCCAGGACAACAACCCTCACAAATCCAAAAGAACAGGACCAGATAATTACTTGGATGACCTCTCAAGCGTCCAGCAGTGGGTTAAGCAGCACCAGCACATCACGCACGAGGTCCGAGTCCTCAGCCAGTTACAAGGAGCCAGTGGGCACAAAGCTGACACAACCGGCAGCGACACCACGCACACAACTGCCAGATAACCAGTCCGATGAATTACCTCAGGACACAATGGGGTATTCGCAGGAGCTATTCCCAGCCCAACAAACTTCCACCTTTCAAAGGTCAATGGAGGAACAGCCAGAAATGTTGTGCCTGGATTCACAACCGTTAACTGTGGGAAATGCACCGCGCACTGAAATACAAGGCGAGTCCGAAGAGGACTCGGAAACCCAAATCCCAGAGCAATTTGGGCAGGAGGGGTTGCAATTGCAGGAGGTCGGCCGACAAGATCTGGAAGACGACGTTGGAGTGTGCTGCGCAGAGGTTGTTGTGGGGAGCTCTACTCCACGGCGGTGGCCCACAATGACATATGACGAGTTTGAGGAGATGGAAGAGGAGGGTATGGACAATGTGGACAGAGACCCAGATTTTGTTTGTGAACGAGAACATCGCCGTCGTAGCAGCAGCACAGATGAGTCTGTTGAAGAACACACTGCTGCACGAGTTCGCCTTGTGCCACAAGGTAGGCGGTGCGCAATTTCAGGCACCACAAGCGTGGAAGTTCAAGTGAGAGGCAAAAGAGGAGCAAACAGAAATCGCCAGCAAGGAGGCAGGTGCTCCAAAGTCTGGGCTTTCTTTGAAGACTGCACTGAGGATGTTACCATGGCGATTTGCAAGGTGTGCAAGACCCGCCTGAGCAGGGGGAAAAATATTAACAACCTCTCCACCACCAGCATGAGCCGTCACATGCTATCCAAACATCCCACTCTTTGGGCAAACGCGTCAGGACAGGGTACCAGAAACAACACTGCCTCCCTTGGGTTCACCAGACTCACCACCAGACCCGCCTCAGCAGCAGCAGTAGCCCAGCCATTGCGTGGTTCACAACATTCACAAACATCAGACGACGCTGACACTGTCACTTTCCGGAGTAGTGCTCTTGAGGTCTCCCAGTGTTCATCAAACACAACAACCAACAGCCCTTCCGTGTGCAGCGCTACGGTTCAGTTGTCTGTGTCGGAGATGTTTGAGCGCAAGAGGAAATTGCCAGCAAATGACCCCCGGGCCGTGGCAGTAACAGCCAGCATAGCCAAGCTTCTGGCCTGCGAAATGCTGCCATATCGATTGGTGGAGACAAACAGCTTCAAGGGCATGATGTCAGTGGCCATCCCACGTTACGTGGTTCCCAGCCGCTACCACTTTGCACGCTCTGCAGTGCCTGAGTTGCATGAGCACGTGGTCAGCAAAATAACCCGAAGCTTGAAGAATGCCGTTGCCTGCAAGGTTCACCTCACCACTGACACCTGGACGAGTGCGTTCGGCCAGGGTCGATACATCTCCCTTACCGCGCACTGGGTGAACCTTGTGGAGCCTGGCAGCGATTCCTCACCTGCTACGGCACGGGTGTTGCCCACGCCACAAACAGCTGCACCGCCGTCCCTCCCACTGGATAACAGCAGCACCTACCTCTCTGACTCCTTCTCCTCCAACGCATCTCAAAGCTGTACCTCATCCGGAAACGCTAACCCAGCAGCAGTAGGATCGTGGAAGCAGTGCAGCACAGCTGTTGGCATGCGTCAGCAAGCGTTGCTGAAGCTAATCTGCCTTGGGGATAAGCAGCACACAGGGGAGGAAATTTGGAGGGGAATAAAGGAACAGACGGATTTGTGGCTGGCACCGCTGGACCTGAAACCGGGCATGGTTGTGTGTGATAATGGGAGTAATCTCATTCGCGCTTTAAGGTTGGCTAAGCTGACACACATCCCTTGCCTGGCGCACGTGATGAACCTAGTAGTTCAGCGGTTCCTGAGGACATACCCAGGCGTGCCCGATCTGCTGTTGAAGGTGCGTCGAGTGTCCAAACATTGTAGAAATTCCAGTACTGCTTCGGGGGCACTCGCCAAGATGCAGGAGCGCTTCAATCTCCCCCACCATCGCTTGCTGTGTGATGTCCCTACGCGCTGGAATTCTACGCTGCACATGCTAGCCCGCTTTTGCGAGCAGAAGAGTGCAGTGGTCCAGTACATGACGGCGCAGTACCGAGGCGCATCCGGCCAGCTGCCAAGCTTCTGTGGATCCGATTGGGCCAACATGTTGGATCTCTGCCAAGTCCTCCAAAATTTTGAGCAATCCACGTTGCTTGTGAGCAGTGACAACTCTTCAGTCAGCATTACCATACCACTGCTGTGTTTACTGAAGAGGTCGATGTTAAAAATCAAGGAAACAGCTGTCATGATGCAACTGGGGGAATCTGAAGGAGAAAACGATCAGCGTGATGGTACCAACATCAGGCCATCCGCCTCAGGGAACGCTGGCCCCAGCAGCTATGACGAAGAAGAGGAGGAGGAACAGCTGGAGTTGGAGCAGGAATTTCATGCCACCACTGACGAGGGCCAGAGCGGTGCACGTTGGACTTCCACAATTCAACGCGAATGGTCAGCAAAAGCAGACCAGGAGGAAGGTGACGACTATGATGCATCACAACAACTATCACAACGCTCACAAGAGGATGATGAGGATTCTGGTAGGACTCTGGCACACATGGCTCAATTCATGCTAGACTGCATTGAACGTGACCCACGCATTGTGCGCATTCTGGACAACACCAATTACTGGGTTTATACCCTTCTGGATCCACGGTACAAACACAATGTTCCAAAACTGCTTGAAGAAAGAGTCAGACAGGTCAAAATGGAAGAATACCAGCAGGCCCTTGTGGAGACTTTAGAGAGGAGATTGACATCCTCCCCCTCCTCTAGCCAGTTGTACGCAGACAGACTGACTTCCGCAAACCCAGGACGACCAGGAGGGCAGCAAACAACGCAAGCCGCAGCTAGTACCCAAAAGGGAATGGTATCGGCAGTGTCCTTGGAGTGGGAAAATTTTCTGACACCCATGCAGCCGCAGCCCACTGAACAGCAAGCGTGCAGATCCACCTCCAACACCGATCGCCTGGAGAAGATGGTCAAGGACTACATGTCAGATGGCGTAGCTGTGTCGAACCATCCATCTGCACCCTTCAACTATTGGGTATCGAAGCTAGACACCTGGCACGAACTGGCAATGTACGCAATAGAGGTGCTGGCTTGCCCGGCAGCCAGCGTTATGTCGGAACGCTGTTTCAGTGCTGCCGGAGGCATCGTCACAGATCGGCGTATCCGCCTCTCTACAGAAAATGCAGACCGTCTGACTCAAATTAAAATGAATCAATCCTGGATTGGAAATGACTACGCAACACTCCAGGACCCCAACCAAGTAACATGACCAATGAACATCTGGGATGGTGTTGCGTTTCCGGGCCCTGTTTATTGAACCTCTCATCTGTATTACATTTATGACTGCATGGCGGCAAAAAGCATTGCTGCTATATCCGCACGCTTTTTGTCCACATGCAAGGCCTGGGTTGTTGTGTCTCACAAAGCGTGGCCTTCTCCTCCTGCGCCTGCTCCTGTTCCATCACGTCTGCTGCTGCTGGGTTAGCGTTGCCGCGTGGTCCCTGTTTATTGAACCACTTATCTTTATTACATTTATGACTGCATGGCGGTACAAAGCATGCTATCCGCACGCTTCTTGCCCTCATGCAAGGCCTGGGTTGTTGTGTCTCACAAAGCGTGGCCTTCTCCTCCTGCGCCTGCTCCTGTTCCATCACGTCTGCTGCTGCTGGGTTAGCGTTGCCGCGTGGTCCCTGTTTATTGAACCACTTATCTTTATTACATTTATGACTGCATGGCGGTACAAAGCATGCTATCCGCACGCTTCTTGCCCTCATGCAAGGCCTGGGTTGTTGTGTCTCACAAAGCGTGGCCTTCTCCTCCTGCGCCTGCTCCTGTTCCATCACGTCTGCTGCTGCTGGGTTAGCGTTGCCGCGTGGTCCCTGTTTATTGAACCACTTATCTTTATTACATTTATGACTGCATGGCGGTACAAAGCATGCTATCCGCACGCTTCTTGCCCTCATGCAAGGCCTGGGTTGTTGTGTCTCACAAAGCGTGGCCTTCTCCTCCTGCGCCTCCTCCTGTTCCATCACGTCTGCTGCTGCTGGGTTAGCGTTGCCGCGTGGTCCCTGTTTATTGAACCACTTATCTTTATTACATTTATGACTGCATGGCGGTACAAAGCATGCTATCCGCACGCTTCTTGCCCTCATGCAAGGCCTGGGTTGTTGTGTCTCACAAAGCGTGGCCTTCTCCTCCTCCTGCGCCACCCTCCTCCTGTTCCATCACGTGTGCTGCTGCTGGGTTAGCGTTACCGGTCCCTTTTCCTGGAACCTCTTATATGTATTACATTTATGACTGCATGCCGACAAAAAACATGTTACCTGTGCAAAGAAAACAGACATTTCCCGCATTTAAAAGACAGTTTTCCCTTTGAAACTTTAAAATCGATTTTCTCAAAAACTATAAGCTCTTTTTGCTAATTTTTTTTTCCTCTTGTACCCACTCCCAAGGTGCACATACCCTGTAAATTTGGGGTATGTAGCATGTAAGGAGGCTTTACAAACCACAAAAGTTCGGGTCCCCATTGACTTCCATTATGTTCGGAGTTCGGGTCGAACACCCGAACATCGCGGCCATGTTCGGCCTGTTCGGCCCGAACCCGAACATCTAGATGTTCGCCCAACACTAGTTGGGATATGTTTTCCAAATCCCATAAATACTTTTATTTTAAAGGAAACAATGTAACCATCATGATCCTATGTTGTCCTCCAATGATGTAGCTTTTATTTCCAATCTCTTAAGGCCTGAGCCCACTAACGCAGTAGCTTCCGCTTTAAGCGGACAGAAGCTGACACAATTGTGTTAGTGGCTGTGCCCACATTTCTTATTGGCTGTGCTATGCCCTATCTGTTAACCACTACACCCCAAGGGTTTTTACCCTAATGGACCAGAGCAATTTTCACCTGCCAGTGCTTCCACCTTTCATTCGCCAATAACTTTATCACTACTTGTCACAATTAAATAATGATCTATATCTTGCTTTTTTGCCACCAGTTAGGCTTTCTTTGGGTGGTACATTATGCTAATAATTATTTTATTCTAAATACATTTTAACAGGAATAATAGGAAAAACATGGAAAAATAATAATTATTTCTCAGTTATTCAGCCATAATATTTTAAAAATAAAATGTGCTACGGTGAATAAAACCCACGTATTGTATTTGCCCATTTGTCCCGGTTACTAAAACGTTTAAATTATGTCACTAGTACAATGTATGGCCACAATTACTTTATTTGAAAATAAAGGTGCATTTTTTCAGTTTTGCCTCCATCACTTATTACAAGCCCATATATGTAAATATAATAGAGTTGTCCCGAATGGTTCGGCTGCGAACGTATTCACGCGAACATCGGTGGTTCGCGTCGAAACGCAAACTTTATGGCGAGTTCGACCCGCCCCCTATACTACATCATTGGGCTAAACTTTGACCCTCTACATCACAGTCAGCAGACACATGACAGCCAATTAGGCTGCACTGCCTCCTGGAGCCCCCCCTTATATAAGGCAGATGCATCGGACATTATCTCACTCGGTGTTGCAGCAGTAGTGAGAGAAGTGAGAGGAACCTGCTGCAGAGATAGGGAAAGCTTAGTTAGGCTCTTGTAGCTTGCTCATAGCTGATATTTGTTGATGAAAAGCACCACAAAAAGAGCTCTTTTCATAGCTAATGTTTTTGTGAAGTCTTTTTTTGTGCGTGTGCCACTGACACTGCATTATACAGCCCTGTGTGTCGCAGCTGGCTCTTGCTAATTGCTATACTGTGCAAGGCCCAGCACATTCAGTGCCTACCTTTTCACTGCACCTGTGTGTGTGACAGCTGCACATTTGTAATACCAGTCCGACCGTGCATACCTGTTCATGTTCGCTGCACCTGCGTGACAGCGCACAGTGTTATATAATACCCATCACTGCATAACTGTTCACTGCACCTGTGTGTGACAGCTGCACATTTGTAATACCAGTCCGACCGAGCATACCTGTTCATGTTCACTGCACCTGCGTGATAGCACACAGTGTTATATAATATAATACAAGTCCCTGCATAACTGTTCATTGCACCTGTGTGTGACAGCTGCACATTTGTAATACCAGTCCAACCATGCATACCTGTTCATGTTCACTGCACCTGCGTGATAGCACGCAGTGTTATATAATACCAGTCACTGCATAACTGTTCATTGCACCTGTGTGTGACAGCTGCACATTTGTAATAACAGTCCGACCGTGCATACCTGCTCATGTTCACTGCACCTGTTTAACAGCACGCAGTTTTATATATCAGTCACTGCATACCTGTTCACTGCACCTGTGTAACTGCACATTATTGTACCAGCAGTCACTGCAACCTTTTCACTGCACCTGTGTAACCACACATTGTTGTTCCAGCAGTCACCTTTTCACTGCACCTCTGTAACCGCACATCGTACTAGTCAAGTCAGTGCATACCTTTCACTTCATCCCCCCAATATGGACAAAACAAGAGGCAGAGCCAGAGGCAGGCCACTTGTAAGGTCTGTTCGAGGTCGCGCTGTCATGATTTCGTGCGCCACTCGTCGACCAAAGTACAGTGTTCAGAAGAAGGTTTGTGCCATCAACCCCCAATATTGTCAGGAGTTAGGACGTAGTTGACTATTTAACACAGAACACCTCATCTTCCTCAGCTTCCGCACGGAAGCGTGACATATCTTCCTCCTCCTGATCTAATTCTGGCACCCCACTTAACACTCAGTTGGCAGCCATCACCAAAGTGCCATCATCCCAGGGCTCAGCGGTGTGTAAAAATTTTTGTGTGTCTGCCTCAGATGAGAGCAATGCCATCTGTACTCTCTGGCTCTGCCACCGACAATTGAGCCGTGAAAGACCAAGACCCGCGTAGGGACAACTACCTTATGAAGGCACATGATTACAGAGCACAAACTGCAATGGGATGACCAGCTAAGGAAAAGCAGCACACAAAAGCAAAGCCACACACCGCAGTGTAAGATACCATCACACAATTATTTCTCAAAAAAGGTGATACCCAAACTGTACCGTGATGTTGAAAGGCAAGTGGTGTCATCTCTGGCACACAGCGTTGGGTCAAGGGTCCATCTGACCACAGATACCTGGTCTGCAAAGCACGGACAAGACTAAGTCAGTCCCCACACACAGCATCTCTGCCTGCACGCAGTGTTACTGCCTGCCCCAAGACTAAGTCGCTCCCCACACAGCATCTCTGCCTGCAGGCTGCTTGACTGCCTTCTCCGCCACCACCAACAAGGTCCAGGACTCCAGGTGGATTCCTGAATTTTTAAGGCCGCTGCCAGCAGCGGCCACTATAATAGTTTTTCTGGTGCGTGTACATGTCTGCCTAATTTTTCTGGCTGCACTGCGGCTGCAAAAACAAAACAAAAGGCATGTACATATGTCAATTCCCCTTCGTGATCGTTACCTTGCCGCGGTGAAGGGGCTTGTGTATCACAATGACCGGCTAAATGAGTGTGTTGGGGTTGGGGGGCACACCTAACCTAAGAAGATAATAAGGTCGTTGCTTCATTGTGGACAGACCAAATTCGATCAGCTGGACACTCAGCCACTGTTGTTCTGTCATTGAGCTACCTCAGCCCAACCATACGGGCTTGAAAACCGCCATCGCCTGCACTCTCGCCATGGTGTGCACCAGTCCAGCACGGCCATCACTACACAAACAGCTGTTTGCGGTGCGTTACACAGTGAGTTTAGTCTGTCAGTGTGAAGTAGTACACTAATTACACTACCTGATTGATGTATACACATGCACAATGTTTTAAAGCACTTTTTAGCCTCCAATTTAGCAATAAAATGTGATTTCTGCACTTAAACCCTGCTGTGCATAAAATTCAGATTTTTCCCCGTGACTTTTGGCAAGTATCTCACTCCACCATGCCCCCCTACAGGTGTTAGACCACTTGAAACATTTTTTCCATCACTTTAGTGGCCACAACTAATGTTTGTAGTTTTGAAGGTTCGCCTGCCCATTGAAGTCTACGGTGGTTCGAAAGTTCGAATGTTCGCAAACTTTTTTTTGCATGTTCGCATTCTAGGTTCACAAACCTATAATCGGAGGTTCGAGACAACTCTCAAATGTAACAGTAATATATCCTTATGCCATAGATAGTAAAAAACGGGATTCCCTAACATAACTATTTATGTGGTTTTTTTTAAATGGTGTCATTTTTTTTTACAAGGGGGAGGGGAGGTATTAATTTGTTTTTATTTAATTATGATGTGTAAATTGTAATGTTAAGTGTGTGTTTTTATTTTTTGCCTGTATTTTTTTTTGACCACTAGATGTCCTCACACTCATTATCAGAACAAGCACGCTGACAGTGCTGTTACTGCAAAGCTCATTGGCTCTGCAGGTTCTGATGATAAGCACGGCAGGGGGAAAGCGTGATTGTTCACCGTAGCGGCGATAGGTGCGTTAAAAGGACCAACAGGATGTTTTAAAACAGCATGTGGTCCGGTAGTAGTAAAGGGAAAGAAGCTGAGTGGTTGCTAAACCAAACCTTCCTCCTACATGGGTGAGGTGGTGAATAGCAGCTCAGTCTTGCCTCTCTTCCCAGAACGCAGCAATCTCAAACAAATTCACAGGCTGTCTGCCCTATCCCTTTTAGCACATGCATCAGATGTACGCTTGCAGAATTGTACCCACCTGTGTCCGAGGAGGGGGACTCTTCCTTGGAAATAAGTGGGTATGGTTTCACTTTTTTATAAAACTGTGCTCACCTATACCTATTGGTCAGTAATTTTCTTGTAAACAGGTCAGGGTGAT